>NW_017962926.1:207300-434240 GCF_001661345.1 Ascoidea rubescens DSM 1968 | reverse complement strand
CATCCTTACTACATATTGAATCCAGTATTATATCCCTTGTTAAATTATTGCAATCTATGTTCAAGGCTATCAGATTCTCAGTTATTTGCTAATATTCTATGGGCCAAAAATACAAAACTAAGCAGATAGACTTTTGCTCAATGATAATTCACTGTCACTATCTTGATCATCGTTACTATCACTAAAATTCATCAAGTGAAACCTTGAATTCTCCCTTTCTACTTCTTCATAATCACTTTCATCATCCTTTCGAGTATTGAGCAAATCATTGAGCTCAATTTTTCTGTTTTGCATATATTCAACTTGCTTTAATTTCATATCAATCGTCAGAACTTCTTTTTCAATTGAGTCAATAGNAGTGTCAGTTCCCAATGTTTCAAATTCCTATTCACCATGTTTATGTAACTTTATCAACTGACCATGATATTTTATTAACAGTGGCCTGTGGCTTAAAGTAATATATGTGATCTTTTTTGATTTTATCAAATCAAATAAATAATCTTCAACTTCCCTTGAAATCGCGTTAGTGGATTCATCCAATATTATAAACTTTGGATTTTTGAATAAGATTCTTGCAAATCCTACACGCTGTTTTTCACCACCATTTAATAAACCCTTTCATTCTTTAAAAGCATTGAAATTATTGATATTATAATAATCATAATCATCCGGAACTCTACTGCTACTAACATCATCTTTTGATGCATATAAGATATCATTGTCATTTGGTTTTGATATGTTGCGAGGCAATCGGATGTCCCAATTGGGTTATTACCGGTCTACAGGCGTCTGTTATCGGTCTGCTCTCGTTACCCTCTGGGATCTAACCCAGTTCTTGAGAGTCTACTCTTTCTAAGGCGGGTAACGTGATGTCTGGAAAGTGTGCGGATTGCTTATTCTATCCGTACATTTACTATCCGTATCCGAGATACGGATAAGTTTTGCTATAAATAGTCGGACCAAGTTCCGTTCTCTTGACGAAACGAAAACAACAAATTATTCTTTTCTTTTTCTTCGACCATCGAGCTCGAATCAAAAGCTCGTTTCCCCTTAGAAATAAGCCATACTTGCTACTCTATAGTCTTACAGTCTGTTCCTTTGGTTACACCTAATTATCTTATTGCGCACTACTATCTATCCCCTTATAAAATAAGGATACGTGCATCCAAACTAATCTATATGCCTACTGAATTTTTTAATCACGTGCTCCAAAGCTTAACACAAGTTCCCTATAAAATGGAGCTGGGAACTTTTGTTAGTGGCTTCTTTTTTTGTATACTTCTCTACCTTAATATATTATCATTGATTCGCTACAACACTTGATAGCCATGTCCAAACTTAGCATTACCACTAAGTATATCTAGAAACTTTATAATTGAACCATTTTGAATGAAAAGCAATCTTAAGGAAATCTTCTACTATTGAACTAATAAAGGTGAAATAGAAAAAGAAGATTTTAGCTCGTTAGTATATTACGATTCTCAAGTGGATATAAATTGCTTTGAGCAAATCAATTTATGTACCGATTATGAACAGTTTTCAATGTTTGAATATGATATGTCTTCATGTAAATTTGATTTATTTTTAAAAAAGTTGAAAGAATATGAAAAAAAAGCAAAAACCTTTGAGAATGATATCAATTTTATATCTACCGAAAGCTGTCTATCATTGCTAGTTAAAATTATTTATTTTCAAAGGAATTGCAAATTTGATCTTTGCTATTTTGATGAATCAATTTATTTATCTAAAGCTCTTCATTTTTACGATTAAAAAGTGATTAATTATTATAAACGTAATAATGATGTTGAAACTATGTTTTTAAAAAATTCAATTTGTGGTTATATGTTTGAAAAACTCTTGACAAAGAGTACAATATTAAACAATGATAAAAGTATTGAAATGAAAATAACAATTAATAAAAAAGATAAAATCATGAGAAAGGATTTAAAGAATTTCAATAATCATACAAAATTTAATTCAGCTGTGAAATTTGATATGGCAGTTGATAATAAAACTTGAAGGGACTGCCAGAATAAGATTTCATTTTTAATTAAATCAGAAGTTGATTGTGCTGTTATTACATCTGTGGATCAAAAAAAAATTGATTTAAAAGATTATATTGAAATTAAATCTATTTTTGTTTCACATTATTTGTCTTCAAATTTTACAAGCTATAGAATGGGAGAGCCCTCTTTTCACAAATCTAAATTGAAATTTCTAAGAACATACTTTCAATGTGTTTTAGCGGAATCGAAGAAATAGTCATAGGACATAGGGATGAAAAATTTCATTTATCTGGGATTGAAAAACTTGATACCAATTTCATTAGAACGTCATTGAGTAATTATATTAATAAATGCTGGAATTGGTTTGAACTAGCTTGTAGGTGGACATTATGCTCGGTTCCTAGAGACGAAGGAAAAGCATTCAGGTTAAAATATGACCAAATGCAAAACTGTTTAAGATTAATTGAGCTTACTGATTAGATAGAAATTGAGAGAACCAGAAGTTTGCTACTTTCAAAAGAGTTTATCAGTCATAGGAAGAGTTTATAATAAATGTATAAGTAACAAATAAACAATAGGTGCGAGTAATAAGTAATAAGCAAGTTGAATCCGACTATATCTAAACAGCCTCAAAAAATGAGTGGTGAAAATTTTTAGGAACGATGGTCGAAAATTAACCTTCATTACTCAAAATGATGATTTGCTTTACAATGACGACCACGATATACAACCACTTTTTTGTGATTTTAGAGCTTGTAAACAGTATATTACCCGGTATTTTTACTTATTGTATCCCATAAAATACTCATAGTTGTCTCTTTGAAAAAAACAGATTAAATCAAAATCCCAGTTCTCACAGGGGAAGCTGTAGATTGTTTACGAGTTCCAAAATCACAAAACAGTGGTTGTATATCGTGGCTACTATTGTGCAAATCTTTACGATCGGATGAAGAGTTCCTTCGGAGAAATAAAATTTGCTATTTTTCTATAAATAAAAGAAATATCCTTATATGGATATTTTGGCTGGTAACAATAGAATCAAAATGTTCAAGCCTTCGTTCCATCGATCATTTGCTGGAAATCTCAAAAAGTTTCACTCGTTTTCATTAGCAAGATCCGTTTATCAACAACCGAGTTTTGACATCAATGATTCCAATAGCAGTGATTTGAAAAATGATAAAAAGATTGTTGAAATTCGAAGAAAGACTATATCAGATATCTATAATATTTACCATAAAAAAGAACCAATAACAGTTTTAACTGCCCACGATTTTATAACAGGGAAATTTGCAGACCTAGCTAAAACCGACATTGTTTTAGTTGGAGACTCGCTTGGAATGGTTAGTCTGGGATATCCATCAACCAACGAATTACCATTTGAAGAGTTTTTATATCATGTCAAATCTGTTTCAAGAGGAGTGAGACAAAGTTTTTTAATAGCAGATTTACCCTTCGGAACCTATGAAACGTCTATTGAGAAAGCCGTTGAATCTTCAATACAATTAGTCAAAAATGGAGCCAATGCAGTCAAACTAGAAGGAGGAGTTGAGTATCTTGATACAATAAAAAAACTATCATCAATTGGAATCCCGGTGGTTGGACATATTGGTTTAACTCCCCAACGTCATAATTCTTTAGGTGGTTTTAAAGCGCAGGGAAAGAATGTCAATAATGCTTTAGAAATTTTTAAAAATGCTCTATGTTTGCAAAAAACTGGTGCTAAACTACTTTTGCTAGAGTGCATTCCTCAAAAATTGGCTAAATATATAACTGAGAACGTTTCAATACCAACAATTGGTATCGGTGCAGGAAATCACACAAGCGCTCAAGTCATTGTTCAGAGTGATCTACTAGGTATGCATGGAGTTAACTCCTTGCCTAAATTTGTTAAACCATATGAGAATTTTTTAGAAAAGGGAGTTTCTGCGATTAAAAAGTACAATCATGATGTGAAGACCAGAGCATATCCGGAAACTGGTATACATACGTTTACCATCAAAAATTCGGTGTATTTAGACTTTTTGGAGATAGCTGAAAAGATTAAAACCTACCCATTGAAAGACTTGCAGTCATTTGACCTGGACGTAAATTGAAATCCATTTATTTTTTTTAAATTATAGACAAAATCATAAACAGCACCATTAGCAAATTCACCAAATTCATCAAAATACTCTCAAATTGTTGTATAGAATCAAACTTCGATATCCGCGCTCCATCCGTGATAACAACCGGATGGTTTTCCGTTTATATTTTCCGCTTTCCATACAAGGATTTTCTAAGCGACGGACTCGTTGAAGTTTGGGTTATGTTGAGTTTTCACAAAAATGCCCTGCTTTTGGATCCCTCAGATATCCCTAGCAGTTTACTATTCAAACGTGATTTGAGTTTAATTTGTGGCTATACAACGTAATTTGCACATGAAAATAAACAAGATTTCATCATGTGTTGAACTTTGAAACTGAAAAAAAAAGTATCTTCGATTATTCACAGACCTGATATAAAACCCAATTAGAGTCAAAGTGCAAATTGAATTGAATTGAACAGAATTCATAAGTATAATTATAGATATTCCTCAAATCAAATTCGCTAATCATGTCTTTTCCACTTGTTTGTCTTGGTAACCCATTATTAGATCTTCAGTGTAATGTTGATGCCTCAATTTTGAAAAAATACGATTTGAATGCTAATGATGCCATTTTAGCTGATCAAAAACATATTCCTTTATTTTCTGAAGTCCTAGGCTTTCCTGATATCAAATTTATTGCTGGTGGTGCTGCTCAAAACACTGCAAGAGCTGCTCAATATATTTTACCTTCAAAATCCGTTGTTTATTTTGGTTCTGTTGGTAAAGATAAATATTCTGAATTGCTTTTAACCGCCAATGAAAAAGCTGGTTTAATTTCAAATTACATGTTTCAAGACGATTTTGAAACTGGAAAATGCGTTGCTTTGATCAGTAACTTTGACAGATCTCTAGTCACTGATTTAGCTGCTGCTAATCATTTTGAACCTTCTCATTTACTAAAACCAGAAAATTGGAAGCTTGTTGAAAACGCTAAAATCTTTTATATTGGTGGTTTCCATTTAACTGTTTCTCCAGCTGCAATTAAATTATTAGGAAAGCATGCCGCTGAAACCAACAAACCATTAGTATTGAATTTATCTGCTGCTTTCATTCCTCAATTTTTCAAAAATCCACTAGATGAGGTTCTTCCATATTGTGATTTTGTCATTTGTAATGAAACCGAAGCTGAATCATATGCTGCATCTCACAACTTAACCTCCACAACTGATTTGATTGAGATTGCTAAATCAATTGCAAAATCACCAAAGGAAAACTTGAAATATCCAAGGACTGTGATTTTCACTCATGGTTTAGAACCAACTATCACTGTCACCTACAAAATCGATACTGACGATTTTATCATTAACGAATATAGCGTTCATGCCTTAGAAGTAGAAAAAATTGTTGATACCAATGGGGCAGGTGATGCTTTTGCTGGTGGTTTTGTTGCTGGTTTAGTCTTGGGTAAACCACTAAAAGAAAGTATTGATATTGGTCACTGGGCTGCTAAAGTCAGTATTCAACAAGTTGGTCCATCGTTTCCATATGAGCCAAAACAAGTTTATCCTGGTCTTTAATCTCAACTAATGATCATTTGATATTTTGACTCTATTTGACGCTTTTGATTTTTCATTATTTATTTACTTATTTCATTCAACATGAACCTTTGACTTTAGTTTAGCATTTCTTTTAATTATTTTCAGATATTTTATGATTCTATAGATTTTCAACAAATAATATTCATTGCCTTTTACTTGTTATATTTTCAAATCACAAAATTAAAAAAAAATGCAAATAATCAAAAAAAAAAAAAAGAAAAAAAAAACTACTATAAAACTCCTGATTTTTGTGTCTGTGTAAAGTCTCAACCAAAATTTGCCATTTTATTAACCGCTAAGTCTTCCAACTTACAAATATTGAGCATTTTTACAGCTTTAAAATATAGATAAATAATTCAAGTTATTATATCAACATTGTGCGAAACAAATTTGCTTCATGAACTAAATTGCTTAACTATATCAATAAATTTGCTACAAGTCCACTTTAAAATAGTGATAAGAAGAAACTTTACTCCCATAATAAATATATAAAATATATAAAAAAGAATTTAAAACCGCCATTAGACGATAGTATAAATATATTGGAAAAACAAATAAATATCAACAATTATGGCCCCTAGAACTGCTTCAATATCATCTAATTTAGCAGAAGGTATAAATGTTTCAGGCCATAGGCCAGTTTGGAGAAGAGGTTTAAGATTGAAACATTTAAATAATAAGGCATCAAAACTTGTTCAGCTAATTCGTTTAAGACCTTCGTCGATTTATTTAAATTCAAATATAAGTGAACCATTTATATCAGTTGACTCAATCAGCGTAATATCTTGTTGTTCAAATTCAAATTATAACAATAACTGCATTAATAATAGCTCATTTAGTCAAAGTTATTCATCTTTTTATATCGATGATAATGAAATTGATAATTTCACTAAGAAAGAATTTCAAAATTCAAGAAATTTGTCAAATTATTTTAAATTTAAAAAACCAAATTCTTATTTATCTTCTTTTAGACTAAGAAATATTAAAAAATCGTTAAGCCATTATCAAAATCAACGCGTAGATACTTCCGAAGACAGTCAATCTCAAGATGAAAATGGAACAACAAACAAAAAGACTAATAATAATTTTAATAATAAGAAAAAAAATGAAAAGCAAGAACAACCATCTTTGAAGTTTAGATTAAGTGATATTAAAAATCTTAAAAAGCAAACTCCTCAATTAAGAAATCCAAACATTCAATATGAAAAAAATAGAAAAGAAGAATCCAATAAATTTCATATCAATTCAGAAAATTTGGACCAATTTCCTGAAGAGGCACTATCGTGCTATAAAAAATTTAAAAACCAAGCATTAATTCAAGACTTAGAAACTTTCATTTCAAATGATTATGATGAAAATTTTGATTTTGATTATAGAAAAAACTTATCCGCTTTTAACAGATTAAGTATATCAAATCTCAAAGAAAATGATAAGATCAATATGATAAATAAAATCAAAAATATTAAGAATAATCAAACAAAAAACATTTCCAAATTTAAACCATTGGAAGAAAGAAATCAACACAATAAAATTCAAATTGATGCATTACCAGAAGAAGAGTTTTTAAAATTTAATTTTGAAATTGAAAAATTGAATTTACTAAAAGACCAGAACTTGAAAAAAGAGTCTCAATTCAAAAAAATTGGAGAAATTGAAAGTCCATTTAATTTTACAGATAATTCATCAATAAACTCAGAATTCTATTATGAATCGGAAAAACAATATCATATGGAACTCGACAATGATTTAGCTGAAAAAAATGAAAATGAAAACGAAAACGAAAATGAAGATTTTTATTTAGAAATGGAATACTTAAGTGATGAAGAATCAGAAGAGTCTTCATATACAATTGATAGCATCCATGAAGAAGAAATAACAAAATCAACAACAGGTAGCGATTAAACCTATTTTTTTTTTATTTTTTTTATTTTTTTAAGATAATTATTAACACAAATTACAGTTTTTGAGTTGATGAAAAAAACAATTAACAGAATGAGCTCTTTATCATGTAAGTTAAATGAGTCTTCTTTTTTTTTCTTATTATTGAACAGAATAATGACACTAACACATTAGAAAATCTTGATACAAAAATAGTTCGTGAAAAGAATATTGAAAGTCCATTAGAAGACAATAGTCCATCGCCAGTAAGAGTAAAAGTTCCAGCATTCAGGAAATATGATACCATTCATTCAATAGTATCAAATTTAATTGAAGGTACCATAGATGAAAAAGATTTGCACCCAAATACTAAATCACCAAATAATAGTGATAGTGGTGACTTTATAAAAGAAGCAAGTCAAGTTAATTCAAATAATGATCTGCTATCAGAATCATTCCGCAAAACAAATGCTTCTATTAAATTTGACAAATTTGCAGAACTTTTAATTTATGTTGATGCAAATAACAGACGCAATAATCTAGTATCCGATAATCAACCATTAACGCAAAATACCACAGGTAATAAAAGAAATAATTCAACAAACTCTCTCATTGAATCAACCAAAAAACCTCAAAACAACAAAGCAACCAACAAACCAATAGAACCTTATGAAAAAGACAATGAGGACGAAAAATTTGGATCAATTCTAAAAAGAAAATTTAACGATCACGCAAAAGAAGAAATAGAAAGAGCAGTAAGCTGTGATAAAGTGCCTGTTGAAGATTTCATCGTTTTTTTTGAAACACATGAAAGAAGAAGAATGGACGCTGAACCGATGCTAGGAGAAGTAAGGCAACGACAGCTTGAAAACTATTATGAGTTTGTTGATGAGCCATGATAGCGCGAGAAAGTGCTAAAGTGTAATATATTGTGTATAGATAATAAACATTACCAAACTTACACCAGAGGAAGCAGAAGAAGCAAACCGGCACGTGGTTTGAATCTCACATTTGAAGACACTTCAGTCTTGTTCTGTTTTTGGTGCTGTTTTTGTTGGAAGAACAACTAATCAGAAGAGATAAAGATGCCTACCCTTGAGGAAATAGATGATTCAGATGGAATCGATGACTTTGACATGGACATTGCTGAGTTTGATCCATCTCTCAGCACGCCAATTGCACCAAAGATCAAAAAAACAATAAAACGAGACCAGAACTACTATGATCTTCCACTATTTCCAGATATACCACAACGAAGAGAGGTGCCACAACCAAGAGACGTTCCTCAAGTACCCTTGGTGCCAGCTATGCAAGGAAAAGATCCCTCAGTACTTGCTGATAACTATAGGCAACAACTATCGGACAAAGATATTGAAAGCTTGAAAAAATTCCAGCTAATTTATCCATGTTATTTTGATATCAATAGGTCGCATTCACAAGGGCGAAGAATGCCAAAGGAATTCTGTGTTGAAAATCCTTTAGCTAAAACTATAGGAGACTATTTAAAACAAATAGGGTTTGCATGTGTGATTGAACCAGAAAAAACGCATCCTCAGGATTTTGGTAATCCAGGTAGAGTAAGAGTGTTGATTAGAGATGCAAAGACATTGGAATATGAAGATCCAAAATTTAAGAATAAGAGATGGTTAATGAAGAGTATTGGAAAATATTTAAAGACTCATCCCACAACATTATCAAAGGTTAAGGAATTTCCAACCAATCCTGATTTAATGACCAATGATTATCAAGTTGAAAAAGTGCCAAAAGTTAAAGGATGGAAAATGAATGACATTGTTCCATTACATAGTAGTTTTACTATGAAGCATCCAATGGCTAAAAGTATATATGAAAAGGAAGCACCTATTCCACAATTACCCACTCAAAAAAAGAAATTTGTTAAAATTCGTCCATAATTATATTATTTTCTATATAGTTTTTGAATATAAAGTTTTTTTAGTGAATGTGAATATGAATTTAAGGGGCACTGAATATTGAATTAATGAATATTAAACCAACGAGTATTAAGTAAAAACAATGTACTGATTAAGCTTAAATTTTGGCAGCACCATAAACAGTACGATAAGCTTCAATTGCTATTTTTGTTTCATCATCTGCTTTATCAGATAAATAATGAATAATATCATTTAAAGTGACAATACTCAATACAGGAATTTTATATTTTTCTGAGACAACTTGAAGAGCACTGAATTCACTATCAGGGGTTTTTTCTTCTCTATCCAAGGCAATTACACAGCCAGCTACAATACTCTTCTCATTTTGAATAATATCATAAGCTTCACCAAAAGCAGTTCCAGCAGTCATAACGTCATCGATTATCAAAACTCTTTTATTATTTAGGTTTGCACCAACGATAATACCACCTTCTCCATGATCTTTTTTCTCTTTTCTGTTAAAGGAATAGGCAATTTTTGAATATTTTTCTTTTAAAACAGGATCATTTTTAGTTAAATCATACAATTTGGAACAAACAACAGCAGCTAATGGGATACCTTTATAAGCAGGACCGAAAACTATATCAAACTCAATATTCGAATTGATAATAACCTGAGAATAAGCTTCAGCTAGATTGGATACTATTTTTCCAGAACAGCATAAACCTAAATTGAAAAAGTATGGGGATTTTCTTCCGGATTTGAGAACAAACTCACCAAATTTCAAGGCATTTGACTCAACAGCTGAATCCAAAAAAGTGTTCTTGTAAGATTCCATTGTTTGTGTTATTGCTTTTGGTGTTTATAGCGGTGTTGGTGGTGTTGGTGATGATAATGACACTGCTTCTGATGTTTCCACGGTTCTTTCTTCAAAAGCATCTGCTAAAAAAACGTTGATTTGGTCAGGTGACAAGTAATGCGTTATTAGAGCCCTATTTTTATTTGAAAACGTAACCCTAATTATTATTTTATTTGTGGGATACAAAAAAATTTTCAGCTCCTCTTGCTGTTTTCTTTTTCTCTTTTCTTCTTTATCTAAAATCATCAATTTGTGTTATGGGGACCTCAATGATCCTTTGATTCTGTCATCGGTGTTGTTGTAGTAAGTCTTTCATAGCAGATCGGCTCCAGAGAGGCAGTTTAAAATGGATTTACTTTATATTTGGTCCTCTTTTTTTAAAGGGTTGCAGCAAACGTCGAATAAATCTTCTATAATTTTTTTATTTAAATTATATTGAGACAGGGGTGCTCAGTCGACAAATTGTATAATAAGTGAGTTGAGTTTTGAACTCGCATTTTAAGAAATTGATTTGCTTGAGTTCAGCTTGGATAATTCATGGCAGCATATTCCTGAACCCTCTAAATGGTCGTTGACCTTTTATTAGTTGGGTATAACCATGTTGCAAACATCTTTTAGTTTGACAGTTTTCTGTGTAGTTTTGTTTTGTTTTGTTTTGATTTATTTTGATTTATTTTGATTCAATTTATTTTGTTGTAAAAGCTGATAGAAATGGTACAGTGTTTTGATTTACAGATCCAGGCAACATCTAAAGTGAAAACGATAGCAAAACAAATTTATCAACAGGAATAAACCAAATACAAATATGTAATATTAGAAATAGACAATTTGATATTTGATGTTTATTGATTTATACAATAACAATTTCTACAAGCGCTGAGATGAAAAGACTGAATTGTACATTTTGTAAAGATTATAAGTAAACATTAACAGTTTTTAAGTCTAATTATCTTATGACAAATTAGAAATAAAAAAAATTAATATTGTTTGTTTTTAAAAGAAATCTTTTAAAAAAATGTAAATTTACACACATTCAATGAAGTAAATGAAGTAAATGAACCAAAATCAAAAATTATGAAACCCGCATTTCCCTTAAGGAAGGGAAACCGACACAAAAACTTGATACGCTGTGCAATGTAAACAAGAATTTATGGCCAAATGGACTTCTTGATCTCCAATGACCTTTCAAGGTAAGTATGAAGAAAAAAAAAGGAAAAAAGAAGACAAAGTCTTAGGAGAAAATTCGCCTTTTTTATACAAGAAAATACAGAAGGGTTACCCGCGCAGGAATAGAAAAAAGGGCATACACGTGCCTTCTGTGCTTCTTGTGTTGCTTTTTTTTGTTTTGTTGGGAAGAAATCTATGTGGATTAAATAGAAAAAGAAACTAAAAACAATATATAGAATTCATAAATAACTGATGTGAATAGCATAAGAAAAAAAAGTGGCAAACAATCAATTATGGCAAAAAATCAGATAAAATTATATGAAATATATTAATGGATATTGGGATAAAGATCAAACAAACAAATTAAAAAACAAAAAACTGATTTTTGATTAATTATTGTATAATATTACAATATCATTATATTACTCTCTGCTAATTTATCGAGTTCCATTAAACAATTCTTCTTTAGCGCTTATAATAATATTTTTGCTTTTATTAGAAGTATCAGTCAAATCTTCACCTAGTTGGCTGGTTCCCTTTTCTTTATAAGTGCTGACGGCTGGAATATTAGCTTTGATTCTTGTGACAGTTGTTCCATAGGCTTTTGGTTCCAACTTGATCAATGTATGCAAAGGAATCGACATCCAGGGACTTTCTTCTTGAGGAACATTCATAAAATAAGCATAAATACATCTCAATACTGCTTGATGTGTAACAATTAAAATATTTTCTTGTCTTTCCAATTCCATGATAATTGGTTCCAATCTAATGACAACATCTCTATATGATTCTCCACCTCTATAACGGTATTCATATTTATTATCATCTCTTGCTTTGAAATCTTCTGGGAATTTGTTTTCAATTTCTTCGTAGGTCATTCCATCACAAACACCTGCATCCAATTCATCCAAGGCTTTCCATTGTAGTTTTTTGTATGGCAAGTGCTGAGATGTTTCTGCAGTTCTCTTTAAAGTGGAAATCCAAACAGTTAAATCTCTATAACCAGCGCTTTGTCTAACTAACTCAGGCAATTTCTCAGCATATTTTAAACCTCTTGGACTTAGACCAGCATCACCACCAATCTTGCCTTCAAGATTGTACATTGATTCACCATGTCTTGATAGCCAAATTGTTCTTGGTTTAATATGTAAGTTCATGACAAAATAAACAATTCTACTTTGTAAATATGTCTCAATTCTATTTATGATGATTTGCTGAGCGACATTAATTAATTTTATAAAGGATTTGTCGGAATCCTTTTGTTGGTCTAATGGTTCATATGACTTTTCAAAATAGCTGATTCTCTTTAAAAAGTCATTTATGATAAATTCAGGATCTTTTATGTTAATCTTCATTTCGCTATCAATTTTATTGTCATCTGATTTTGATTCGTCGTTAATATAATCTGGTGAAGTCATCTTAACATCTAAAATATTATGCATAATAGTTTCTTGGTCATTGCAGAAACTCTCTAAAAACAATGGTTGAATTTGGTTCGTTTTTAAAATGTTGTATATGGATTCTCTTTTTTCTCGTGTCATACTTGTACCATCAAGAACACCAACCATTCCATTTGAATTATTGAACCAGTCAATTAGATCATCTAAAGCTAATTTCAAGGCTTGTTTTCTAATTTTTAAGCTCTCCAAGTTTTCATCGTCAAAAAACTCTGCTGTAGGGTGAGATTGGTACCCACGACGATACTCTCCAACATTAAAGGATTTTGCAGTGATTGATAGCCACGACAAATAACGAACAATTTTTCTGGCGATTAAAGATTTACCTCTGGCTGGCAAACCAACCATAACAACACATAACTTCATTGTATCCACCTAGTAATAAATAATTCAAGTTAACAAAGAGAAAGAAAAAAGAAATAACGAGCACCGAAAGGAAAATGAGACAAAAATAGGAAGAAGAATGTTAGTATTGTTTCGCCAATGAGTAATTCAAGAGAGCTGTTAGAGTTTAAAACAACCAAATCCGAATTATCAATGTGTTTAATAAAGCGAATTTGATTGGAAATAGATCCCATAAAAGAGTTAGGCTGAAAGGTAAGACTGGACAGCCCTGAGAAAAATATGGAAACGATACGAAAATTTTTCCACGCTGAAGAGAAAGGTGCAAACTTACCTGGGAGATGCTGTATCCTGGCATAGTTGATGAACTGCGTTGTAGCTTGGACGTGGGAAAATAAACCATCAAATGAAAGAAAGCAAAGAAAGTGAGCGACGAGCCTGTTTTAAAATCTGTGTCTTGAAGCTGTTTCGTCCAATGGAGAAGAAGAATAAATAATAAGTGAACTGGTGGGAGCCGAAATGAAGGCTGATAGCACTCAAAACAAGACAGATAAGAAAGCGAATAGCTGGATCGTTTGTGATTATAACAACAACTACAGACTATATCACGATAACTCAAGCTATATATACCTCTTCCCCAGATTTCAGATTCCTTCAGACTTTTTGACTGTTGGCATTTCGCTTCTACAGACTAAGTTAAACTATAAACTTCCAGAATGAAGGGAAAATAAGCGACCCACTGATTCACTTGCTTTTTAGTCTCCAGAGCTGTAACAGAATATCATTCATCTGCTCTTTTATTTTTGGCATGTCGAATTCCTCTTCTTTTTGTTATTTCCAGTCTCAAGAGTGATTGCTCCAACTCATCCTGCCCAGCTAGCCAATCACACCTGTCCATTAATAATTCCGATAATTTTTGTACTGGTTTCTCATGGTTCTGATCACCCTCTCATAGTGCTCGTTGATCCGGTTGATTTGCTTTTTGGCCTCCTCATTTTCTCTCACGATTTCTTTGTATGAGTCCTTCAACTCTTTAAATGTTTCTGAAAATCGAACCAACTCTGTTTTCTTTTTTTCAACCTCGTTTGATATCTTCTGCTCGTTCTCTTGCGTCAAGATATTCAAGTCCAAGTGCTCCTCTGCATTTTGCAAGCTAACAAAATCTCTAAATTCCTGTTTCTTCTTCAACTTATTGTACCGGACTTTTTTCTCATTGCAAAATGACAATAATAATTTGAAATTTAAGAACAAATCTGCACTCTTAGAAAAGCTTCTAAATGGTAACGTTGCAAACAAAAAAGTTATATTTTTGTTGTTATTGCTGCAAAGATAATTGACTGTATTCAAGTTCATGTTCATTTTATTCAAATCACTTTCAACTCCTAATACTGTTGGATTATAGTTTTTTTCGGCAGTGCTTCCGATCCCACTATCATCCTTTAATAAAAGAACCATTTTCATGATCTGGTTTTCAATATATTCTCGACTTTCAAAATTTTTATTGAAAAGCAAATAATAATGATTAAAAACCATTTCAATCTCAGGAATTAAAATACTATATGAGTCATCAGCTCGGACCTTCTCCTTAGCATTTCTTCGAACTGGTTTGACACCTTTTTTATTTCCATCAAACTCATGTTCATCAATAAATTTTTGAATTTCACCAAAATTAACAAGGTTGGGTGAATTAATAGCGACTTGATTAATTTTTCTATTATTAATATAATTTTCGTATTTATTTTCGTTTTGGTTCCCATTATTACTGTTGTTGTTCTCACTATCCTTGTTATTATCATTAAAAAAAATTTCATTAATTTCCGATATTGATATATCTTTAAATTGATACCCTTCTTGGTTATTCTCATTAAGTCTTAATATCTTCTGAGCTTGTAGCTTTGATTCCAAAAACAACTCAAATTCGTTTAATAAACTTTGGCTATTCTTATCTGAATAATTTTCAGTTGGATCATTTCTGACTTGATTTATTTTTAAATCAATTTGGTCTAAAATATTTTGTTGAATTGTAAGTCTAATTAAATTGCTTTCTTCAAAATTATTTGAATTATAATAATAACCACTTTCTTTAAATGCATCAGTAATCAATTCTTTTGTATACGTTGATTTTCTTAATGAATACAAATCATTTAAAAGTTTTTCTTGTTCTTTAAGAATATAAACTGGAAACATGACTCCATTTAACAATAAATATCGATTAAGTCTATCTTCTAAAGTTTTACGAGATTTTTTCTGTGTTGGAGTGGACTTTTCTTTTTTAGTTTTATCAGCATTGGTATCAATATTAAGAGTAGGAACTTTATTTTGATTATTATTATTGTCAGCAGCATCTGTAATCTCGACATTGCCATTGGCATAATCTTTATCATTCTCATTCTCATTCTCATTCTCATTTTCATTTTCAATTTCAATTTCAATTTCATCTTCATCTTCATCTTCATCTTCATCTTCATCTTCATCTTCATCTTTATCTTTATCTTCATCAGGATTGTCATTTTCACCTCGATCATCAGGATTGTTGTTGGTGTTTTCTTCATTTTTAGAAAATTGACTTTCAAGAAAACATTCATTTCCGTCTCTATTTAAATTAAATTCAAGAAAATTAATATTTTCTATAAAGCTGAATTTAGAGGTATTTTTTGATTTAAAATTTTCTTTTAGAACTGGAAAAATATTTCTGTCAGTTAAATGTATACGACCAGAAGAATTTGGGGGTAAAATAATTAGTTGAAAATTGTTTTTAATTAAATAAATAATTATATCGATGTTTAGATATGATTTAAAGCCATCTATTATAAGTAGTTTTTTTTCATTTGGATTATTATAAGATTTGACAATTTTTTGAATAAATTTTAAAAAAATTGAACAATTTGAGAAACCATTTTTGGTGATTTCAAATTGCCAATCGGAAAATCTTTCGTCATTTTTAACAAATGAAAAGATTGATTTTTTTTCGTTACTATTATTATTATTATTGTTATTTTTATTATTATTATTATTATTATTATTATTATTATTATTATTATTATTATTATTATTATTATTATTTTCAATGTTTTGAATGCTTTTTTTTTGCTTTTTTCTAGGAATTTCATTGTTATTAATATTAGTATTGAGATTCGAGGTAGCATCTTCTATAGTAATTACATTCAGATCATTGGTGCTAAAATACTCTTTATCATCAAAGATAACCAAGGGAGAGAAATACGCTCCATCAGATTTAAAGGCCTCTATAAGAGTAGTTAAGCCTAAGGCATTATCTTTATAAAAACACACGTCTTTATTTCCTAATTGAACAAAGGGAGGATTTCTTGAATTTGTTAAATGTAAACAAAGTTCGTCGACATAAATTATATTTTCAGATTTAAAATGATTAATATTATAAATTTGATTTAATTCTTTGTAAAAACTTTGAATTATAAAAGTTTCGTTACTGAAAGAAGCTAACTGATTTCGGACTTCTTTTTTATGGCGACAAAAATCTAAACAGAATCTTTTAATTAATCTTGAAGAAAAGTGATGAGAAACGGATATTTCATCGATTGTGGTAACTTTTGTATATTTATCGATGAAATTCAAGTAAGTTTTGGGGAAATTTTTAGTGTTATAGTAGTCTTTTTTTTGAAATTTTGTAAATAAAGTATAGTTGATTAACAGGTCGATTTCTGATTTAAATAAGGGGTTTCCCTTTAGGGATAATAATTTGATGAAGGAATTAATATAAAATTTTTCAGAATCATTTAAAATTTTTCTTGCTCTATAGGTTTGTTCTTTTGAATAAGATTTTCTTGCTAATCTTCTTGATAGATTACTTCTATGAATATTACAAAAATTGGCAGCAGCTCTAATTGATTTAAATTTTTTATTTTTTAGGCCATCAATTGCAATTTGATAACGAATAGAAGTGGTTAGTTTTGCTATTTCATTTGGATCATCTATGCTAGAAGTTTTATTTTCAATTTGATTTGGGTAATTGAAAGAAAAGGGTTGTTGAAAGGTTGAAGTTAAGGAGATTTTACAAAGATCATTTGAAACCAAGTTATTGAAATCCGAATTGTGATTATTATTGTTGTTTCTGTTGTTATTATTGTCAGTTGTGTTATTATTGGGGATGTGTTTGGTATTATTAAGATTGTTTATTCTTGAAGCGTCAGTGTTTCCTTGTGGAAGATTATTATCAGAGTAAAGTGCAATCTCATCGAGGGAGTTCACAGAAGAGGAAGATGAGTTAGAAGCATCGTCTGAACTATCTTCAAAAAGAAGAGAATCAAGAACGTTCTTTCTCATTTGCAAAGAGAAAATTCAGAGAAGTGATTGAGTGGTGATACTGACGAAGATCATGGTGGTAGTGCTGTGAGATGGTAAAGATCGAAGTGGATGTGAGCTGTTAGCATCACTTGATTGGCGAGGGAAAGCGCAGTGGAACAGAGTGTAGAAATGAAGGTTGGAAACAAGAGAAGAGCACAGCATATTGTCTTTGTTTCAAAAACCTCAATGTCATTAAAAAAATGGAAGATGGAGCATATATCAGAGATATCAACTTGAGCTGATATGGCTGTTCGAGAAACCTGTGTTGTTTGACTGGAGCCAAAGGTAACACTACGACACGACGAGTTGGTTTGTTGAGATTGAGATGTTGTTGGGTGTGAGAAAGATATATAACTATGAAGGGAATTTGAGATACTTTTAGATATGTTATTCTATTGGTAGATACAGAAAACAAGAATTGTGACAGACGAGTTGAGTATATAAGTTTGAAAATATCTTATTGAGCATGAAATGCATATAGAGAACAGTAGGAGGAGTTACAATGCTGCAAATCCCTAAGAATTAAAGACAGAAAGATCAATTTCAGGCTCAAATTGAACTTGAATAATCGGTTCGTTTTATGATGTCAATGAAAACATTTAAACGATATTATCTTGGAAACGAAATACATTTAATTTTTGATTCCAGCTGTGCTTCAATGATATTGAGCATGTTGCCAACGATATAAAACCACTCCAAATACTGTTTTTCGAAATATAATTGAAATAAAGCCGACCATCACAGGCGCTTGTTGAAGCAATGCTTAACAAAGCACAGAGTATCCTTGGGGTATTTACTGCAATAAAAGTGTTTTTGGCATGGTTTCTCAAATGCTCTTTGGTTTGCACATCAAAACCGAAATATCTTTATTTCAGATATTTCCAGAAAACAGAAAAAATGTGCCATGTGCCATGTGACACTTGGAAGCCATTAGTGTGGTACAATATACAAGCAGTGCATATCTTTGCAGATATTTGCCTCAATTTGTGTATACTACGTAATTGTACTTCTATCGCATTTGGAAGCAGCACCACACTTGCGGTTTTGTACGTTTTTGGTGGACGAATTGAAAGCCCCGATCTGGCTCTGATCCACAACGATATAATCATAGCCAGACAATAACTACAGACTAACCAGACAACAATCTCGCACCAATCAGACAGCCTTGGTCAATTGCCAGTACTTGTGTGTAGCATTCCAGCCATCCAGGACTTCTCAGCAGCACCCGTAACCATGAACTCTCTCTATAACTTAGCCCTTAAGCAAACTCAGCTATTGCACAAAGATTTGAACACTTTTGAAAACAACTATAAGGACGCTCCTTTGTCTCTTCAAGGACAAATTTCTACCACCATATCATCTTTGGATAGAACTTTGCTGGATTATTCCAAGCTATCCTCAAATGAACATGATCCTGTTAAGAAGGAAAAAATCTCAATAAGAATATCAAATTTTGAAAAACAGCTATCTGAATCTAAAGTTTTATTTCAGTCAATAAAAAAGAAAAAACAAAACTATATCGAGGAATATCAAAGAAACCAATTGTTCATCTCTCCTGAATCTAACCTAAATAACCGGTTTCAAAATAGAAGTACTCATAATGGTAACAGTCATAACAGCAACAGTACCAGTATCAGTAATGACAATCCCTATAGTCAATCGAATATAGATTATAACCACAATCTACATAAAGAAACTCAAAATTTAAATCGTTCAAACCAACAGTTAGATGAAATACTTGAAATGGGCAGAGAAGCATTTGATAACATAGTTGAACAAAACGAATATATTAGATTAATTCAAAATAAACTACTAAATTCTTTAAATACTCTAGGTGTCTCTCAATCAACCATTAGACAAATCGATAAAATCGCATTCAAAGATAAATGGTTTTTTTATATAGGTGCTCTTTTAGTCTTTTTATTCTTTTATCTAATAATTAAATTTTTCAAATAATATTATTTTATTTTATTATATTTTATATAAATAATAAAATAAAATAAAATTTAAAAATGGACAATAGACAATGAAAAATAGAAAGTAGAAATGGAGAATAAAAAATAAAAAATAAAAAATAAAAAATAAAAAATAGAAAATGAAAAATTCGTGAAATTTAAAAAATGTAATGCAACATAAGAATCAAAAAAGTTTAAATAAATAAATAAACAAGTAAATAAACAAGTAAATAAATCAAAAAGTACTATGAAATAAATTGAAATAAATCGTCAACTAAGAATATCAATAAAAAAAAAATCCAAAAACAAAAACTAAACTATTTCTAATTTTTTTAAAATAAATTTAACCAAAGTATAAATAATTAACTCAGTGATCTTTCTTCCTTTAATAAGTCTTTTTCATAAATCATCCCTTTAATTTAAAAACATCCTCCTGGAACATTTTTTCCCGTATAACTTTCTTCTTCACCACTTGTCTCATTAAGCTGTCTTAGTATTAAAGTTGGATGGTATTCAATCAAACTTTTAAAAACCTTTATCGGTTTTTCATTTGGTTTAATAACTTTTTCTTTATCCCCGTAACAAACTACCAATACATAATTTCCATCTTCAACTTTATACTTGGCTCGAACCATTTCTAAAACTTTATCATATGAATCTTCTTCATCATCAATTTTAAGATTTCTTTTAAATGATTTTCCATTATTTGGTGGCAAAATTTTAGGGTGATGAAATGACGAAGATGATAGAGGAGTGGGAATCGTTGAGGTAGAATTATTATTATTGTTATTATTGTTATTATTATTAATAGTAGAAGTAGTAGAAGTAGAACCAGCAGTAATAGCACTATTAGTATTAACACCATTAATGCCATTGATATTAATAGTTGATTTAGAATGAGTTGAAGGTAATGCAGCAGCCGCAGATTGAGAGTAAATATTAGTTGGTGAAGAGGTATGATAAGGAATTGAAGATGTTACAATATTATTTGATGAGTTATTTGCAGATGCAAAAGCAGCAGCAATTGATCTTCTGCTATTATTTGAATTAAACTGATCATTGCCATTATTATTTCCTGCTGAATCATTCTTATTATTATTATTATTATTATTGATAGCATTACTGCTGTTATTACTGCTATTACTATTGCCGCTATTATTATTATTATTATTATTGTTATTGTTATTGTTGTTGTTGTTGTTGTTGTTGTTATTGTTGACAATACTGATGTTGTTATTATTATTTAGATTTGTTGTTGAAAGATTTAAATGCAAATTATTTATATTATGATTTTTATTTCTTGATTTACTTAAACTAAGAAAAGTGCTTGGTATTCCAGATCCTGAACTATTTTTCTTTAAAGGATTAGTTAAATATTTTTCTGATTTATTTCGAATTAAAGATGTAAAACTGTTTGAGCTTATAGTATTTTGCGAAGAAGAATTATTATTTGAATTTGAGTTACTATTATTTGCGTTATTACTATTGTTATTACTATTGTTATTATTTGATTGGATCCGAAGATCGATAGTTGATATAGAGGATTTTCTGGTTGTATTAGGAATATTGGAGGAATTGTTGTTATTGTTATTACTTTTATTGTTATTAATATTGCTGTTACTATGATTGTTGTTTATATTCATATTCCCATTAGAGGACTTGTTTTTTTTAAGTATATTTTTAACTTCAGTATTTGTAGAAGTTACAGCAGTAGCATAGGATATTGACATTGTTTTAATTGGAGAATTGACAAGGGAAGAAGCGGCTGAATTTAATCTATGTAAAGAGGAGTTTGAGTTATTGTTCTTTGAGTTGATATAGAATGAGTCGTTTGCAATTAAAGTGTTTATATTATTCAAGACATTTGGATTGGAATTGGGATTTGAAGTTCGATGTGAATTTCCTGTTGGAGTTAAATCAGGCAAAGGCTTCATTTCTCTAATTAATTTAAATAATTTTGAAATTTCATCTTTTAATTGTTTTGATTTATCGTTTAATTTCTCAAAATCCTGATCTAGTCTCAAATCGTTTATTAACAAGTCTTTTGTATTGTTTACATCTATGGAATTATTATTAATGTTGTTATTGATATTGTTAATGTTTTGATTGAGAGATGAGTGTAATAAATAAACTAATAAATTTTTAATGATTGGCAAAGCATTGTAAATGTTGTTAGTTAATAGGATTTGGTTATTTTTCAAGTTTTTTAAATCAATATTTAGATTATTGTAGTCCTCAATTAAATTTAGGATACTTTTCTTTAAGATTAATTTTGCTTTAAAATTTCTTATTGACATATCATTAAAATATTTGGAGTCATTTGTAAGATAAATGAGCTGATTTCCCGTAATGTTATTATCCAAGAATTTTTTGGCTATTGTTTTACAGTTATAAACTTCATTATTGTTAACAGAATTTGAGTTGTTTATTGTATTTAGTTCTTGTAGTGAGGATATCCAGTTGTGAACATCAATGGAAGTCCAGGATAATAGGTCGTTAATATTCAAATCTCTCATTCTGATAATATTTAAGATATGAAGATTATCATATCATAAGAACAACAAAACCAAAAAAAACAATCCAAAAACAAAGCAAGTAAAAATAAAAGAAAAGAAGACAAATGAGAGGATAATTGAGCAGAAATAAAGGTGGATATGAAGATATTGGAAGGTTTGCCTTTAACAATAGCATTGAATGTTAGAAGGTATAAAAATTACAGGCTGTTGTAAAAAACAAAAAGATAAAGGGCTAGAACAAGCCTTGAAAAAAAAGCGGTTATTAGATAAGGCGTTATGTAAGCTATATTATATCCGCGTTGGTGGTATTTTTAGACAGGTCTGCTTTGTTATGTACACATCCGTACATGTATGTATTAATAGCACCGCAGCATTGGATTTGAGAAACGAAAAAAAAAATATTAAAATTTTTTTGCTATGATTTTGGGGGTATAATTGGAAATTTGTTTTTATTTGAAAAACAAGAAAAGAAGGGTTAGAAATAACACTGAAGAAAAAATTGAGGATAAGAGATGGGGATAATTACAGAAATTAAGGGTTTTTCTATATTGCCCTTGAGGATATATAGTACAGTTCACAAGAGAGAGATATTGCATTATATATTTTTCAAGAAACATGAGGTTAAAGTGAAAAATGGAAGCAATAGTACAAAAGACAATAATGATAGAAGTTTATTTGTTATAAATTTCCCTAAGGATATCACATTGAAGAAAGTGAGAAACATAATTACGAATCAGATATCTGATAACAGTGCAATAGTTGAGGATATAATAGTTAATAACGAGTTGGAGAATCATGATATAAATTTGGATAAATTGACAGATGAATTTAATGATATAGATAACAAGGAATATAATTATAAAGAGGAACAGGGGCAGGTGTTCAAGTTACCAAGAAACTGTTGTATAATTCGGTTTATCGATAAATCTGCGTTGAATTTATTTTTGAAAAATTATCGAAAGTTGATCAAAATGTATGAGAACAACCAAGATAGCAATAGTTTACCGTTATATCCTACTTCAGAAGATGAAGAAAATAATGAGTTTTATGGATACAAGAGATATGTAAATAAATTGAGGGAACAAATATTGAATACAGAAGAATTGTTGGTTACTGTGAATATATCGATGAATAAGTTTAATAATAAACAGACAAGAGAACTTGAGGAAATGAATAAAGAGGAGAATTTAATTGACGAAGATGGGTTTCAATTGGTGGTTTCAAAGAGCCATCGTAGGACCAAAAAAACTATTATGGGAAAAGTGTCTAAATTAAAATTGAACAATAATAGTGAGTTGAAAAACAAGATTGACAAGATCAAAAAGAAAAAACAAAAAGAGGATTTCTATAGGTTTCAAATTAGAGAAAAAAAGAAAATTGAAATGAATTCGTTATTAAAGAAATTTAAAGAAGATCAGGAACAGGTCAAGTTATTAAAGGAAAAGAGAAGTTTCAATCCTTACTAAACAAAACAAAACAAAACAAAAAGTAAAAGTAAAAGTAAAAGTAAAAGTAAAAGTAAAAGTAAAAGTAAAAGTAAAAGTAAAAGTAAAAAGAACAAAAAAGAACAAAATAATAATATATTTATTTATTTTGTTTTCTTTTTTTTCTTTTTTTTCTTTTTTTTCTTTTTCTTTTTTCACTTTTATTGTTATTCTCTATATTTTATAATTTATCCATTGTTTAAACGTTTTTATTATTATTCATATTATACTACATTATTTTTATTAAATATCTATTCAAATCCTGTTCCAATCTTGTCTATTGCACAAGTTTTTGTTTTCATTCTTTATATTTTATAATATTTTTATAATGGCTTTATATGAAATTATTCATTAATTCGCTCAATTGAATGATAATTGACCATTGTAGTCAAAAACAAAATTTCAGTCTCCATTTATTATATTCCAATACGAAACCTAACATTTATTGGCATCGCTAACCTTCTGTTGCTGATTGAAAGTATGCGGAAATAAAAAAGACATTGAGTAAAGGTGGATTGTTAACCACATCACTAAGATCCTGAGATATTGGGCTATTGAAGGTTGTAGCTCAGTAAGGTATTACTCATATCGCCAATGCCATAGAGGAACCAACAATGTATTACAATTCGGCACCACGCACTAAACAGACTATGATCAATGGTTGTGTACTCAATCTGTGTCAGGTGAAAACACCCCAAGCGTCCCGTAAATACAGGTATCTCCGCCATATCCCAGTATAGCACGTGCTCAGTCCCGGAAAGAGCGCCCGGGAGCGCAGGGCAACGGGAGCACGCAAAGAACGGCTATAAAGCAGAGGCAGAGGTGGAAGAGCAGCAGCTGGGAGGCAGCAAAAGAGCCAGAAGAGAGCGAAAGTTGCCGGTTCGCAGTGTTCTTCAGACGAAACCCTCAGAGATGGAAAAGCCCTGGTGCTGGAGGGTGTGTGTTGGAGCGTATTGGTGCTGGTGCGTAGGAATTACCGCCGATTAACCTCCAGCACCATACCCCCATACAATCCACCTCCCACACCAAATCAAAGTCCTTTTCCTATTTATCGTGGGCCAATCGCCGGCCGTGCTGTTTATCGCTATGTCAAACCATCGGAACATTAAACACTATTTTTCCCACCTCTCTTACTAATGCACAGTCCCATACGCTCTCTGTTCCAGGACATATAAATGCTTCCAATTCCCCTGCCCTATTCACTGCTTCTAGTGTTTCTCTCTAAATCACCTATTCCCTTCTTTTCTGTTTCTTTCTTTTTGCTCCACCACTGTCTCTTTCCCCCACAATGTCTTCTATTGCTGCAACGTAAGCTTTCTTCTTTTTTTTCCCTGCTCAATTATATCGTCAATTGAAATCAGCGTTTCTTTTCTTTCCGTTCTGGCTTTTCTTTTGTTTCTTACTAAACGCATGCCACTTATACCAATTGAATTCAATTTACTAATTTATTCAGGAAATTTTTGTCTACAGTGCTGATTTCGCTTTAATTGGTTTGGCTGTTATGGGTCAAAATTTGATCCTTAACGCTGCTGACCATGGTTTTACTGTTGTCGCTTACAACAGAACCGTATCCAAAGTTGACCATTTCTTGCAAAATGAAGCCAAGGGTAAATCCATCATCGGTGCTCATTCAATTCCTGAATTAATTGCTCATTTGAAAAAACCAAGAAGAATCATGTTATTGGTCAAAGCTGGCTTCGCTGTCGACGCATTCATTAACCAAGTATTACCTTATTTAGACCAAGGTGACATCATTATCGATGGTGGTAACTCTCATTTCCCCGATTCCAATAGAAGATACGCTGAATTAAAAGAAAAGGGCATTTTATTTGTTGGTTCTGGTGTCTCTGGTGGTGAAGAAGGTGCAAGATATGGTCCTTCTTTGATGCCTGGTGGTCATGAAGATGCCTGGCCACATCTTAAAAACATTTTCCAATCAATTGCCGCCAAATCTGATGGTGAACCTTGTTGTGATTGGGTAGGCCCTGCTGGCGCTGGTCATTACGTCAAAATGGTACACAATGGTATCGAATACGGCGATATGCAATTGATCTGTGAAGCTTACGATATCATGAAAAGAGTCGCCAAATTCACTGATAAAGAAATCGGTAACGTCTTTGCCAAATGGAATACTGGTGTTTTAGACTCATTCTTGATCGAAATCACAAGAGACATCTTATTATATGATGACGTGGATGGCACTCCATTAGTCGAAAAGATCATGGATACTGCTGGTCAAAAGGGTACCGGAAAATGGACTGCTATTAACGCTCTAGATCTAGGTATGCCTGTCACTTTGATCGGTGAAGCTGTCTTTTCAAGATGTTTATCTGCTATCAAAACAGAAAGAGTTAAAGCTTCAACTCTTTTAACTGGCCCACCAATCCCAGACGGCATTGTAACTCCAGAAAATAAAGACCAATTTGTTGATGATTTAGAACAAGCCTTATATGCTTCCAAAATCATCTCCTACACTCAGGGTTTCATGTTGATTAGAGAAGCCGCTAAGGAATACGGCTGGAAATTGAACAATCCTGCCATTGCCTTGATGTGGAGAGGCGGTTGTATCATCAGATCTGTCTTTTTGGCTGAAATTACAAAAGCTTTTAGAGAAACCCCAGATTTGGAAAACTTGCTTTTCAATCAATTTTTCAAATCTGCTATTGAAAAAGCCCAAGCTGGCTGGAGAAAGACCTTGGTCTTAGGTATTCAATACGGTATTCCAACTCCTGCTTTCTCAACTGCTTTGGCATTTTACGATGGTTACAGATCTGCTCGTTTGCCAGCTAATTTATTACAGGCTCAAAGAGATTACTTTGGTGCTCATACTTTCAAGGTCTTATCAGAAGCTGCATCTGATAACTTGCCATTAGGTGAAGATATTCACATCAACTGGACCGGTCGTGGTGGTAATATTTCTGCTTCCACTTATATTGCTTAGTTTGTTTCTTTTTAAAAAAACAACAGCAATTGAAATAAATTATACAGCAGAAAAAAAATATGAGTTGTATTCATATTTCAATTAATTTAATCTGAGTTATTTTATTTATTTTTTTTATATATGAGATATGATATAATATATGGCATGATATATGGTATAAGAAAAAAAAAATGTGTTTGTAGACTTCAATTCATTTTTAATTTATTTTTAATTCATTTTTATGAAATATAAATAAAAGTAGAAGAATTGATAAACAAAATCAAACTTTAATTTCTAGAAAGTTTACCCTGTTTGAAAATTTTATTTGTTAGCATATTGTTGCATTTTATTGTTCCGTTTTAACGTCCAGCATTTTGCGATTTTGACTTGATTCGATTTTCTTTTTACATTATCTACAATTTTGGAAATTGACACAAGCAGTTTTAAAAATTCAAGCCAAAGAAATTTGATTCTCAAAATTATAGTAATCAATTAATTAATCACCTAATTAATTAATAACCTAATTAATTAATAAATTGATTGATTACCAATATTCAGTGTGCTTTGAGCATGTGTATTGATAAAAGGGTTTTTTTTTTCTTCACTTCAATTATTCTTTCGAAAAAAAGAAAATTTAAACTCAATATACTTCAAGAAAAAGTAAAAGTAGAAAAAAAAGAGGAAAAAAAAATAAAATACTTAAATATTGAAATATTTAAATATCATCAATGTCCAAATCAGATTTATTGTCATCGTCGTCGGCACCAAATTCAAAGTTAACTTCTTCATCAGAATCATCTCCACCAAAGTTAGTTTCATTAATTTTGGCACTTTCAGGTAGTTCACCCATACTTTTTAAGTTTCTGGCTTCATCAGCATTATATTTTTGAATAACATCGCATTGGTCATCTTGAAAATCTCTTAAAGACACCAAAATAATGTCACCGGGGCCCATCCAAACTTTTTTTCTTAATTTACCTCTAATATGACCCATTCTCTTGATACCATCAAAACACTGGACATCAATTCGACCGTTACCCAACATTTTGACAACTTGAGCATATTCTTGACCTTCGTCCTTGGTGACCAACTCTCTTTTTTGGTTGTCACTTTCGTTTTTTCCACGACGTCTATTTTTACCACCCTAATTAGAAAAAACAAGTTAGTAACTGGAATAGCTATATTCCCAGATAGCACAGGCTGCAACAGCACAGTTTGTAGACCACCAAACACACATACTTTTCCCTTGTTTTTTGGCATCTTCACAGGCTTTGTTTTGGAACTATATTATGGCTGTAGATGTCGTTGTTGAATAGCCTGGAAAAAAAATTCAACCTCACCAAAATGCGTGCAACATGTGACCGCTCACAACCGAGGTATTCTACTCGGATTGCGCACTTCCGAGATCCACGTGCGCCGTGGGGAATTTGGTGGAGCATCTGTAGCAGGCGCCGGAGCGGAAGCAGCAGCTCGGGAGACCGCCGTTTTCCGTGTGGTGCTTCTGCTGCCCCTGCTGCTTTCTTTCTTGGGTCGTGCTGTTTCTGGTTCTTTGCTGAACGTGCTGTGCTGTGCTGTGCTTTCTGGCTTTTTTTCACCCTACTGGTCGACGTTCTTCTCTTCATCCTATTATTAGCCTGCAAAGCGACTTATTTGTCCCAGATAGACAAAGTAAATGGCCAATAATCGTTCTTTCTCTTCTCAAGACAATTTTGATTCTTTTCAAAACTTGATGGACTCATTAAACATGAATTCCGATCATTCTAATCTTAACACCTCTAATAACTCTTTGTCTGCTCCTACAAACCAATCCCTGAATTTAAATCACAACAGAAACCTGAATATAAATCAAAATTTAAACCACAACTTATTGCAACATCACCCTTTGCCAATTTCGAATCAAGATGTTTCTTCTAATTCAAACTCAAATCCAAATCTATTAAACCATAATAATCTCAACAATATTAGTAACTATAACACTCTTAATACTTTAAACACTCTTAGCAATCTTAACAATCTTAACAATCTCAACAATCTCAACAATCTTAACAATCTTAACAATCTCAATAACCCCAATAATCCGAACGCTGTAATTAACCCTACTACCAACGATAATAATGACACTGACAACTCAAAGATAACAGTTTATCGAAGGTCTTCGGATATCAATTTAAAATTAACCACTTTAAAACAGTCTAGAAAAAGAAAATCAGAGCAGTCTGTGAAACCTAGATTAAGAGTAAATAAAGCTTGCGATAGGTGCAAAAGACAAAAAATTAAATGTGATGGTCAACAACCCTGTGTTACTTGCATTAAACACAGTCATTCATGTTCATATTCTCAAACCTCAATTGGAAACAATACTAACAACTCTAGCATCAATAACACTAATATCAACAGCAATTCCAACAGTGCCAACAGCACTAGCACCACTATTAATAACAGCACTAATAATAGTAACAATAATACTGATAAACCCTACACAATAAATAACAAAGGCGATAACTTTAAAAAGTTCGATAACAATAATGATGATAATGACAATAAAAATCTTCATTCAAATTCAAATTCAAATTACATCCAATATTTAGAAAATAAAGTAAGATTCCTTGAAAACGTAATAAATAATAAAAGTAACGACTCAATCAACAATTCATTCAACAACCCAATTAATCTAGTAAATAATCCTAAAATTAACTCCAACATCCAATATAATAACAAAAATCATAACAACTTAGACCCGGATATCGATAATTTTAATATTGATAGCGACTATGGCTACAAAGAAGACAATGTATACCTTTTCAGCGCAAATAAATGGAGATTAATGAGAAAATATCACAACATCATAGCAAAGGATTTAGGCCAGCTACTATACAACTCTTTATCTACTCAATCTCAAAAAAAAGTAATAGAACCTAGAACACAATTTTACGCTTGGAACATGAGCGGTTCCCATTATTTATCTCAAAGAATTTTACCTCCATTCAATTGTTTGATCAATGATATAATACTAAGTGACAAATTAGTCATGTTTTTTCTCGATGCAATTAATCCTCTTTTTACTATTCTACATAAAAAGGTCTTTCTTGAACAGTACAACACTTATATGAAAACTTTACACCTTAAAAACCAAAATAGAAATACAAGATTATTCACTGCCATTTTATACATAGTTTATGCCATATCTTTCAGATTCTTGGAATTCTCTCAACTAGATCAATCCTTAGGAATTGAAATTCCCAAAAGTTTAGAAGAAAATTTATTTGATTGTGCTCATAATATTATCCAAAAATTATCCTTTGAATGGGAATCTTTTGAAATTATTCAAGGCTGGTTGCTAATAACCTTTTATCTTAGAACAACTCATCGTCAAACCTCTTCCTACTTTGCTTTAGGTTGCGCAATCAGAATGGCTTTGGGTATGTCTTTAAACTTTTCAAATTTTGATTTGAAAGAAAATATTAAACCTTACGATAAAATTAAAGCAAAAAGAATATTTTGGTGTGTTTATACTTGGGATAAATTATTTGGATTTCAAAGTGGTAGAACTGATTCTATTAAAGACTATGAAATTAATCTAGAATGGCCAACAATGGATTTTGAAACTGAAAAAGACGGTTGGTTAACAATTGAGAGTTTGGCTATGATTCATTTAGCTAGAATTTCTAGTAAATTACAACCGTTTAATTCTCATGCTTTACATTTATCTGAGATTTATAAGATTAAAACATATTTAGAAAAATGGAATAACTGGATGCTCAAAAATAATATTAATAATGATTTAATTCAAATTGAAAATTCCAATTTTTCAAATAATATTGAAAATAACAACTTGGATCAAATTTATAAACTATTACTTAATTCTCAGTTAAGATTTCATTATTATGATTTGTTATTAGGTTTGAATTCTAGAAGTTTAATGCCATTTTTAAATAAAAAAGTAAACGTTCAAAGTTTATCGATTGAAACCGTTGTTGATTCGTGTGAACAAATTTTAAAAGTCTTTAATATTGTTTATAATTTTAACAAATTATTGCTTAATGGGGGCTCTCCTCCAAATCAAAATAGTGTCAATTTAATATTGACGCCCTGGTATTTGAATTTGTCATTGTTATTCAATATTGGAATAATATCACTTTTACTTATTAATAATGGGTTGTTTTTATCTAAAGCCAGAGTTTTTTTAAAATTTTCAATCAATTATATTACAATTTTAAGATCACCAAAATTGGATATAATAAATAAAAACGGAAAACAAACCCAAGTTATAAAATTCGACGACAAGATTAATATGGCAAAGGAAAGTTTATGGGTATTAAAAATGATGAACCATATGATGACACTACAATTTAAAGAAAGTTATGAGGCATTATTAAATATTGGTATTGATCATGGATCAAATGATGTAAACATTGACAACTTTTCTCAATTTGGAGTGAACGATAGAAAGGACTCGATGCAATTTGTGAATCCTAATATTAATAACAATAACAATAATAACAATAATAACAATAATAATAATAATAATAATAATAATAATAATAATAATAATAATAATAATAATAATAATAGTAATAATAGTAATAATAGTAATAGTAATAATAATAATAATAATAATAATAATAACAATAACCAAACAATGAATAGAAATGATTTTTTGCAAAGAATTTTAAACAATTCATCTTCCATTTCAGGTATGCCTTCAAATCCCAATGAAGTGAAATCGAGCTCACCGATTTCTAGTGTGAGAGATAAGCCTATTGTTACATCGCCTGCGCTATCGCAAAATTCCAATTTTTCAAAACCTCAGCAATCATTGCAAAATCAGATCTCTTCTCAATTATCTAGTGTTGGATCGTTGGCAAGACGACCAGGTAGTATATCTAATGGAAACAATAGCTATTCCTCCCTAAGTGGCCCATCAATGAACTATCAATCACAAGCCGGGATTGTGCCGCCTCCGGCTCAAACAGGTTTGAACAATGGTAATAGCAGCAGCAATAGTAACAATAGTAACAATAGTAACAATAGTGACAATAGTAACAATGGTAACAATGGTAATAGCAATAACAGCAATAGCAATAACAGCAATAATAATATCAACTTTAATTCGTTTAGGTCGAATTCCAATCTCAGCACAAGCTCTGTGTTTCAAAGGAACTTCAATGGAATAGGAATCACGAATGGAAACGATGTCTATACCGAGGATCCTCTCGATGAACTTACCAAGCTATATGCTAACAGCGAGCAGTTCTATTTAGGAAACACCAATACTAATGGCAACTCGCCAGTCTCTAATAGCATGATTGAGCAGCAGCTCAAGCTGATCACAGCCGATGGCGGTGCATCTGGCAGTCTTCAGTCCAGTGAAAGCGAAAAGGACCGAAACTTCAACACAACAAGCTATGATCCCAACCTCTACGCCAACCTTCATTGGTTTGACCAGTGGGACGAAAACTTTGAGGGCATATCCAACTAGCACATCGAACGAACATGTTGCTGGCCTCATTCGCTGGATTCTCTGGCAGTTGGGCCAGAGAGTTGTGGAAGACTGAGGAAGCTGAGAAGGTTGGCGATATCCGAAGGCGATGGCTGTCGGAAAAGGCATCTGTGCTTGAGTCTGCAGCACACCCTTAACAATGGAAAACTGGACCCGAGTTTCTTTTCAGTAACCACCAAGTGTAGAAGCTGCGACACCAACAGCTGTTTCTTTCTTCTCCAGCCCAAAGTATTCCATTGTTTATACTCAACCTTCATTGATGACAGCTCCATCACACTGGCCAACGAGCATGAGTCTGTTGAATCACAAGAACTACGATTCTGATGCCAGTGGGATCGTGGATCCAGATACAGAATGTAGGCCTCCCCTTCCACAGCGCCCAATATCGACATCTGAGTCTTCTTCGCTATCAAACTCATACCAGAACAACAACTACAAATCAAGAAAGAAGAAGCTCCTAGATGGAATCTACACAATAGCTTCTGAGGTTAAAGCTAAATCAATTTCAGCCTACAACTACGAGTTCAAAGACAGAGACCTTGCCCGCCAAAGACCATACAATAATAATCGCGATGATGACGATGATGATGATATTTCCACGATGGCTTCAACCACAACAAATGCCTCCAATGCTTCTGCAATGAATAATTATGAAATTTTTGTTCCTTTGGATTCCCAGTTCATTCTATATCCCTCATATACCTGGCAAGAGGATAGTCTATACCACGTCAACATAAGGGGTTGGTTGTTTTACTGTCCACAAACTATGTCAAAGAAAAACAAAATAGTCTTTACTGTTGCCAAACAACTAATCAGATCCAACGCAACTGATTATGGTAATATTGAGACTCCCTTAAAGGCGGGAGCAAATTTAGTGGCAACAAATTTCATCTCTTCAACAACTGGCCATCAAATGAATCTCACGTCTCTGGGAAATGCCTCAAATCCAGCTAATCTTGATTTAATTAACCAAAACGAATCAAATCGCTCTCCATATATTTCAAATTCAAATTCAAATAGTCAATCATCTACAAGCTTACCCCCAAGAAAAAAGGCAAATCCCGAAGATGTATTAAAAGAGAGATTGAAATATTTTATGGCAAAGTCTTTACCACAGGTCAATATTACTATTAAACTTGGTTCAGATCATGATGTTCCATTTGAAAGTCTCGTAACTAAAACACTACCCACAGACTACAATGGAAAATTTGATATCTTATTAAAATCTTCTTATAAACCATCAATTATTCACGTTTTTGTGGATTCAAACAACGAGATTTTTCAATTCCAATTACCTTTGTTTATACATCAAAATGGCATCAGTATAATCTCAGATATAGACGATACAATTAAGAAAACAGATGTTGTTAGCGATAAAAGAAACCTATTCAATAACGTCTTTATCAAAGATATCAAAAATTGGACTCTTGAAGGCATATCTGACTTTTTTAATGAAATCTATGCTAAAAAATCTTCTAAAGATATTAAATTTCACTATGTTTCCAATTCTCCTTGGCAATTATACTCAATAATTTCTCAATTTTTTCAACTAACTAATATGCCTCCAGGCTCTTTCCATCTAAAGCAATACTCTGGAAATTATTTAAATAGCTTCATGGAACCAGCGGTTGAAAGAAAAAGACCTGGTTTATACACTATTTTGCAAAAATTTCCAAACAGAAAATTCATCCTATTGGGTGATTCTGGAGAACAAGATTTAGAAGCTTACACAGATATTGTCAGAAGGTTTCCAGGAAAAGTATTAGGAATATATCTTAGAATCGTCCCCAATTCTTTCAGCGATTTTGGTTATGATGTTAAGACTTTGAACCAATTGAAAAAAATATTGATTCAAAGAGAAGATTTGATCAATTTTCGTAGAATTAATAATAACTTTTCAAAGATTTTAAACAAGTCTAATAATAAATCTTCCGATTATACCCCTAAATCAATAAATAAAAATCAACTAAAAATAAATGAAGGCTATAGCTCTGACTCCTCTGTCACCTCATCTGAAGATGAAATGGAAAAGGATGATTATGACTGGAACATTGAATCTCATAAACCAATTACACTAAGAAAAAATCCCACAAACGAAGATATATTAATAAGACAACTGACCATCCCAAAGCAAGTTCCAACTCCTCCAAAACCTACTCCACTTCCCATGGAGCTATTTAATGCTCAAAGTCATATCAAAACTGTCTTGAATAAGAATAAGAGAGCCTCACTCAATCCAAATAATAGACAACCATTCAACAACATTAATAATTCTCAGTCAAATACTAAAAATAACAACTTGATTCAATCAGTTGATATCGTGAATAAAAACTTGATCCAATTGGTTGATACTAACAAAACATTATCTAATAATCTGACTAAGGCTCCATTGAAAAGAAAAATGCCTCCAATTGTTCCAAAGAAACCAGAATACTTAAAAAGCTCCAATTCTGTTACTATGGTTAAAGCTACCGACCAAGAACAAATTAACGAAAAAAAAAATGAACAAAAACCTATATTAAATAATTTGCAAAAAGAAATCACTAAAAAAGAACCACCACCTCCACCACCGCCAAGAAGAGCCTTTACAGATTCTTTTTCTAATTCTCAATATTTTACTCCTACTAAAAGTTTTTCAAATTATTCCTCGACTAATAGGAGAAGTATACCTCCAATGCACTCTCAACATTCTCACACAACAACTGAATTACCAAATTTAGAAACAAACATGTTCAATTCACCAAGCGATTATGCTTATGAGTTGAAAGAAAATAGTAGTTATACAAGCTTACCTACAAACATTAAGACAAACACTCAGTTGGCTGATAAAAAGGCTGAGTACTGGATTCAAAGATTAAAAATTGAGCTTAAATCATTACCTGATGATGTGGATTTAAAATTTTGGTATAAAATTGAAGATGTAAGAGAGGATATAATAAAAAAAATTGATGGCCAAAATTATTAGATTATAAATTATACAAATTTTAGCACTTTATTTCTTTTTATGCTGCTTTTTCTTCCAAATTTTATGTTTTACTTTTTTCTTTCTGTAATTTTTTATCATTGTTCTGTTTGTTGTTAAAATAAAATAAGATAACATAAAGTAAAATAAAATGAAATGAAACAAGACACAATAAAAAAAAATAAAAAAAAATGGAGATTTGAGTTTTTAACCGTGTAATATAAACTATTATTAAAAATTAATCGATATATAATGTATAATATATAAACTATAATTTAAAAAATTCTCAAGTAGCTTTAGATTCAGCTTCTGTATTAACCTTTGTTGATGTGGCTTTATCATTATTTAAAATTGGATTATCTGAATTCCAGTAAAGCTCAATATTTTCAGCATCACCCCAATCCTTAATATTTTCATTTTTTTCTGCTTCTTTGAGTTGTTTTTGGAACTCAGATAAATCCCAAGCTGTTCCATGTTCTGCATTATCTTCAACATCTTCCACTTCTTCATTATCATTAGAATTATCATCAGTTGAAGATGGATTGTTTATATCATTAACCGGTTTATTGTCAACATATTTATCACCAAATCTTTGTAATATCACATCCTTACCGGATAATATTTTCTTGCCCTGAGAATTGATGTTTGTTTTTTTATTCAATTTATTCAATTTATGTTCCTTTTTCCACTTAAGAAAAGTTTCCCAGGATATCGGAGTTAGTTTTTCTTTTGGTGGTAATTTTTGTCTTTCATTTTCAATAAATTCCTCCAAAGTTATCTTCTTTTCAGCGTCCTGTGCCAATCTTTCCAATCTTCTCTGTTCTTTTGTCTTTAAAATATAACCTTCTGGTAAGGAATGTTTATATTTACAAGCGTCACCACCGTTGGGACAAGTCCAAAACCAACCATATTTACAATTTTCAACAGCGTCAATAAAAAACTTACAAACTTTATCTGTTGTTGTCTTGGGGTTGCCTAATTTTGATTTAATGACTGATCTTAATTTATCTTCATCCCAATCTTCCATAGTGTCTTTTTGTTTCTCTTCAACTTCTTTTTCTTTTTCCTCCTCTTTATCTCTTGAGTCTGTATACATATCTCTTTTAGCACCTTTTCTTGCAATATTTAGGTCGTGAGAAAATTTACATTTATTTCCTTTATTACACATCCCTTCTTTGAAGAAAGCACATAAAACCGATTTTGGATCTGTTCCAAATGGAACCTTTTGTTGAATTATTGGAGTGAACAAAGAAGCAGCTTCTTTTCTCGCAAGTTCAGCAGCCTTTTTTTCTTCAGCTCTTCTTTGCGCTAAAGCTTCTTGTCTTTTCTTTAGCCCATCATTTGCTTGTGACTCGACTTGTTTAACAAATTTCTGGACTTTTGAAGATTTGTTTTTATTTTTCAATCCAAAAGTTTTATCAGAAAGTTCTCTGGTTTTTTGTTTCTGCTTAGCTTTTGCATTTTGATCTTTATTTCCTTTGGCATTCTTTTTAGGAGGCATCTTGGTTAATCTTCAAAAAATCAATGATAACTTCCGAGAAAAAGTTTCAAAAAAAAATTAAATAAGGTGGATTCAAAAAAAAAATCAAATTTACAATATTGCGATAATAAAGCAATATAGTTATAACTATAATTAATTGATTTTATAATATACTTTTATTGATGTTATTCCCTATTCATGAAAAATTCTCATAAGGTTAAACAGACCAAGAACACAATAGGATAGAGATGGAGATGGAAAGTAGGGACACGATACAATGTAGAACCCTTAAATTTCGAGATAAATGAGCAAGAATCAACTATTTTATTATGTTTAACAAATATAAAGAATTTCAGAACCAGGACATTCAACCTGAATCATTCAGCAAATTTCGGGTCAAATAAGGCTTGTCCCTGATTGCTTTTGTTTCTCTGTGGCGTAATGGATTAAGTTTGATCCAAAATGAATTCTGTTTCCGGTTCGAGTTTCACAAGAGCTTTAATCTTTTTTTTTCCTTTGGATGTTAATTTTTAGCGAGTCCTTTTCAGCGAGCAGAAGCTATAGATACTGAAACTGTTGAAGAATGTCGTCCCCCAAACCAAAAATATCTCAGGAACAGCTCCAGATTGAATACGAGAGGTTTCAAGATACTATAAAGTCGATCAACGAGAAAATCACAGAGCTAAAAAATGACTATGATGAGCACAAGATTGTTGTAGCTACTTTGAAAGGCGTGCCTGCTGACAGGAAATGCTTTAGAATGATAAGTGGAGTTATTGTTAAAAAGACTACAAGAGAAGTTATTCCAGTATTAGAAACCAAGATAGAGAGCATGGTTGGGGCTTTGGACACATTATCTAAAGAATTGGTGAAAACCCACCAGGAATTTGAAAAATGGAAAGTAAGCACTCTCACATTTTTTTTCAATTGCTTTATTTCACATATTTCTAGTTTTACTAACTTGATGTTTTTTTTAAAAAAATATTCTTTAGAAAAACACTGGTGTTAAAATTGTTTCTACTGCTTAAAATCTATCTATATGGTTTTTGAGGTTGATTGCATCTATGAACGTTATTTGGTGAGCTAATTACCCATCAAAATTTTTAATTTGTTCCTCAATGGTCAAAAACTGTTCATTTTAAGTAAATTCTAAATAAAAGTCTTATTTCTATTTTCTATAAAAAAAATCCAATCATATTGCTTGGCCACTAAACACGACAATTGGATATCTCAAATAATAAAATATCAGATGCACCGGCTTCTTTTAATTGATCCATGATGATTCCAGACTTAGACCTTTCGATCATCGATGAAACAGAGACCCAATCGTCAACTTCTAATGGAGAAACTGTTGCAGCTCTTCTACCTGGTGTTAATTTCAAAACCGTTGGCAATATTGATCTTGGTGCATTATAAGTACATAGCACATGTTTTTGTGCAGCTAAAACACCTTCAATTCTACTTTTGATAACATTCACCAATTCTGGATGAGATGGGTTTTTTGAAATAATCAAGTGTGCTGAGGTATCTAATATAGTATCAATATCTATCAAACCTGCTGCTCTCATGGTTTCTCCACTTTCAACTAAATCAACAATTGCATCAGCCACTCCTAATGCACAAGAGGCTTCGACTGAACCACCAACATATTTAATTTTGGTAGTAATATCCTTTTTGCCTTCTAATTTTTCAAAATATTCTCTTGTTAAGCTTGTAAAACTTGAAACAATTGTCTTTCCAATAAAATCTTGTGGTTTTTTAAGTTCTCCATTTTCTGGAACCTGTAATTGTAACTTACATCTACCAAATAATAAGTCCATGGCTAAGTCAACATCAACATTACTTTCTTTGACTTGATCAACTCCTGTAACACCAAGAGAACAACGGCCTTCTCCCACAAATGTTGGAATATCTGCTGCTGGTAAAAAAATTAATGCTATTGGCAAATTAGTGCACAAAGCAATATCCAATCTTTTGCTTCTATTGAATTTTATATCAGCACCCTTTAACAAGCCAATACATTTTTCGTAAAGTCTTCCCTCTGGAAATATTTTGTTAGCATTTAGTCCATATATGTGAGTCATAAATATTGGTCAAAATCCACTTGCTTCCATTTTTTCACTTACTCTTAGGTACTGCAAATAATAATCTGTCAGTTAGATGATTCACTAAATCCATTTTTTTGTTTTTGTGTGTTTATTTATCTATGTACTTGACTAAGAAACCCCTAAACCAGAAATATAAAAAAAATGAGAATTCAAATGACGAGTATTTGTACTTGTAGACTCAAAGCCCAATCAGATTACTCATTCAATAACTCTTCCAGTTTTTTATTTTTTCACTCTTCTCAGATTTCGACTCGTTTAACTTTAAAATCAGAAAAACGTTTTGCAGAAACTTACAGATTCCAGCGTCTCGATATATTTAAGATATATTTAAGATACATTGGTATTGGTTTATTTCTCCCCTCCATCGCCAAAATAATCCATAATGGCAGAATTTGGATGCAAAATATAAACAAAATCCTCTAAAGAGGTTTTTTTCCTTCCTGGAGTTGCAACATTCTCTAGCCCAACATCAGCATCCGGCAACAACTCATCGGATTCAACATTAATCCCCATCAATACTTCGTCTTTTGTTAATCTTTTCAATACCTTCTTGATTAATCTTGTTTCGTCCCAGAACTGCTTTTCAGTTTCTAATCGATCTTCATTCTGCAACAAATACCACTCAATAAGCTCACGTCCTGTCATTCCCTTGTCACCTTCTTTTTTCTCTTCTTCATGAATTTTACGAACAATTATATTCGTCATCTCTATAAATTTATCATAGGGAATTGAAATCTTCTCTTTCTTTTTATGTTTTTTTATCTGCTCTTGAGATTCACTCTGTGTTTGATCCCGAACTTGAGAATCATGAAAAGTTTCTGTGTAATCTGGCATAGTATCAGAGACTGCGTCTTCATTTGATTTCTCGGCTGACTTTTGGTATTCTTCATCATCTTCATCATCTATGTCAATATCTTCTTTATCAACTTTAATAATAGAATCTTTAATTAGATTATAAGCTTCTGCCACAAAATCGGGTGTAATTTCATCAGTGCAGTTTGCTTTTCCAATTGCTTCAGATAATCGAATCATTGATTCTAGTTGACGAACTGTTATTCTGTAACTAGATCTACCAAAGCCTTGTGCATCATTAGTTCTCAATTCTTTATATTTTTCAACTAAGAATTCTCTAGCAGCCTTACTCATTTTGGGCTTGAATGTTTTAGCATATTTAAGATATCTTCTGACCTGATCTGCATTATATGGCGATTCAACTGCATTATCTCTTTTCATATGCAAATCCACAATATGACTTGCTAATTGAGTATCAATTCTTTCATTGCAATCATCTAAAATCACAAAAAATAAATCAAATCTTGACATGATTGGAGCAGTCATTGCTAAATTACTTTTGAGACTTGCTTTTCTATTATATCTTCCACCAATAGGATTGGCTGCAGCTAATATTGAAGTACGAGCATTCAATGTAGCATGAATACCAGCCTTTGCTATGGAGATCGTTTGTTGTTCCATTGCTTCGTGAATTGCAACTTGATCAGAAATATCCATTTTATCAAATTCATCAATACAACAAATCCCATTATCAGCCAACATTAAAGCACCGGCTTCAATTGTAAATTCCCCATTCTCTTCATCTTTTACAACAGCAGCTGTAAGACCAGCAGCTGAAGAGGCCTTTCCGGAAGTATAAATGGCTCTCGGAGCAAACTCACAAACATATTTCAAAAATTGGGATTTGGAAGTGGATGGGTCGCCAACAATACAAACATTAATATCACCACGAAGCTTAATACCCTCAATTGTTTCTTTGTGAACACCTGATAGCATCATTAATAAGATGGCCTTTTTAACATTGTAATGACCAAAAACTGTTGGTGCAATAGAACTGACTAAATCGTGGAATATGTGTTCATTACTAACCATATCTTTCAAATCAGAAACTTCTTCTTCTGTCAAAGTGTTTAAAAGCATTTCTTTTTCTTCTTCTTCAGTAGCTACTTTAATTTGGTTTTCATTAACAAAATTATCTTCAGCACCATTTTTTTTGTTAATTAAAGATGAAACATTATTTGCAAAGAAAGCAATTTTATAGGTTAAATCACGAACACCAAGAGATTTCAAACCGGTAACACCAGAATTAAGGCCATTTGTTGTTGTGCCCATACCACTTCTATCTTTCATAGAAGTGGGCTTGACACCAGGTAAACCCAATTGAGAGACGTCAGGAATAACGATTTCAGTACCGGTAAATTTACACTTATCTCCGGGTTTAGCTCTTTCAACAGTTTCACCTCTTAAAATGATATCTAAAGTTCTGGGCATTGAACCAGTGGGAATTTCGTTTGAATTTTCTTGTATCCTAGCTCTTTGCCAGTCAATGAATTGAGATTTTTGAACATTTAAGGTCCAATAAGCTTGGTTTTGACAAGTTGGATTTGGACATACAACAGGCTCAGTATACTTGAAGACTTGTTCAACGTTTTCAACAACTGCACGACACATATCACAAGTGAAAGTCGCTTTATATAATTCTGGTCTAACCTCACTTGTTCTAGTAACAGTTCCAGAAATGGCCATTAAGGACCCAATTCTATCAGCTCTTATATCTCTAATTCTATTAATTGTTGGTAAATTGTAGAAAGATATCTGAAAAACTCTATCGTACGAATCTGCAGAAGATAAATTGGAGGAATTGCTGTTTATGTTACTATCATCAAGGTTACGAGTGTTTTTTGTATTGTTACTGCTATTGGTATTGATATTGGAATTGGTATTGGCATTGGTATCATTTTTGATATTATTGTTATTTGAGGATGGATTAGTTGAGTTGATTAAACCAACTTTTAAAAGAGAAGGAGCAACAGATTTGATGACTCTTCTTAAACCATTTTGCAAAAAAGGTAAAAATCTATAATATTGCTCCTGAATTGCAGTAGCTAAAACTCCATTTTCCCTGGTCAATAATTGTTGGAAATCAATATATATAGTACTTAATTCATATAATTTCATTGCATGAATCTGTGCAATATAGGGCTTGCCTTGGTATGGCAAATTTGACACATCTTCTTGAGATTCGTCAATAAACTCTGTTAGAAACAATTCAAAGGATTCTCGAACCTTTTCGCCAGTAAGATCAACGTATTTCTCAATAAATTCGATATCTCGCCTAATATTGGACACTGGAGGTGGTTGGGGAGTTTGAAAATTATCGGTCTGCCTATGAGGATAAACATTGGTGCTTGGAATATTAGGCTGACTACTGGATGGTATAAAAGAAGAGGTGGAAAACATTGTAAACTGTGAGTTGCAAAGGGTATATTTTGGCGGTGCTGTTCAAGCCAGATAGTAAAGGTATATTATCAAAATAGTGGATCTCATAAAGTGAAAGATTCAGCTGTTAGTAAACATGAAAAAATAACAAAAGAGGCAGCTACCTAATCGGGAAAGTCGCGTTTTGACGCAGTTTCTCAACCTTCAAAAGGACGCGTCTCATTTTACAAGCCCTAAACAATGTGATAATATCACATTTACTTACATAAGCATTATGTTAAACGAGGTGTGACCGGAAAACACAATCCGAACTCGGACGTTCGTGAAGTCATTATTGTCCGTTGCCCCAAACCAAATACACAAGACTTAACCACTTATGAAACAAAAATTGTGTTTTCACAAAAAACATTTAATTCACAAATACCTTGATGAAGATTGCAATCCAAACAATATAAATATAATCACTAAATAGTTAGATAGAAATAAAATAAACGAAGAGGAAATGGAAAGAGAAGTCTACTAAGTCATGAGCACTAGAAGAAATCTCTATCCTTCCTTCGACGACTGTCAACCTGACAGCATCCAACTCAAGAACACTAATAGTGATAACGAAAGGGAACTTGATACTCCACTAATGGGTTCCAAAATCAATGAATTAAATCAAAGAGTTGAGTTAATTGAATCGAATGTTGCATCCGGATTTGAACGACTAGAACGAATGCTCGAAGGTGTATTATCTCGTAACGAACGGCCGGAAACCGGTTATCGAAGGTCACAACACACAGGCAGGGCTTTAACATAACCAACAGGGCTTTTTCGACAATCAAAATAGGGCTCTTGGACCTAATTGAAAGACCGAAACTGAGATCAAGATGTTAAATCCCATTAGTATATAATGGTATATAAGTCACATAATATCCCCAAGTTGTCTCACCAATTTGTTTTATCTCTTAGACTAGTCGCATAGCTCTTCTTCAATTCAGATTGTTTTCACAATGATTCCAACTAATTCCGAAAACCACCATCAGAATGCAATCGAGGAAAACAAAAAACATTTCAACAAGGACATGGTCAAACTCTATGATAGACATAGCATTGAATTGTCTGGGGCACACTATATCCTAACAAAATTATTGTTAGGTTTTGATCCAGTGAACTTTCATCCAAAGTTGGATCATTCGAATGACAAAGATTCAGAATCACTTGGTGATAGAAATTTACCAGTTTTCGGCTACTCAAATAAAGACTTTTATGTCCCAGATTACGAAAATCCTAAAAACTCAAATTTACTATTCAATCCAAACAAGTCTTTTAATGTATTGGATTTTGCTTGTGGCACAGGTTTAGTGTCTCAATTGATGGTTCAGAACATTGGTAAAAATAGTAAATATGTTGGTATTGATATATCTGATGATGCTTTAGAGCTATTTAATGAGAAATGCAAACATTTAAGTGAGTCCGGTTATAACATTCAAAGTTATAACCTTGATATTGTATCTGAAAATTTTGATTCATCCTTGGTTAGGGAAAACGATTTTGATGTTGTGCTTTGTACTTTGGGTTATCATCATTTTCATGATTTAGATAAAGTAACTCATCGATTATCAACCTTTTTAAAAAAAGATGGTTGGTTAATTATTATTGATATTCATTCAAAAGATCTTGATAGTTACAAGATCGAGGATTTTAACAAGCCCAAAATTGAAAAACAAACTTCAGGTAGTGTTCAACATATTGGTGGTTTACCATACAATCAAATCAAAAATTCTTTCAATTTATCAGGTAATCTTAAAAACTATAAAATTTATTTAAGTGATTCGTTTTGGACTTACATGCATTCTGGGTTTATGGCAAATCATTCTCCAAAACACATCTTAGAAATGCTAAAAAATGATCTTTTAGAATCAATAAAATTTGATGGCTCTATCAATTACTTGATTCCTCAAGATTACATTGTTGCTGCTGCCCAGAAAGTTTAACATATATAGGTATACATTTAATCTCAAGTAATTTTTTCTGGATTTTATATTCATTAAATTTGAATATCAATTTTTGGTGGCGGGGGTATGGTTGTTTTTATAATAAACATTTGAATAATAATACAATTGAGCATATATAATCTTCTATTATCTATAATTTTTAAAATTGCATTTTAATTGGCTGACATTCTTTAATTTTAACTCCAAATCTACTATCTTGACCTAGTCTTATTATATTAACAATCTCTTCAGCTCCTTCTCCTTTTAAACTGTAATCGCTATGAACCCAATTTGGTTTGGCGACTTTTGATCCACCTGATAATCTTAGCACTTCGCCTTTACCACCACTAGTAAAATTATTTCCATTTTTAATTAATATGATAGTTGTTGATTCACTAGCAATTGGAATTTTTTTCCCATATCTTACTAAATTTTGCAATTTTAATGATGTAATACCTAATTTTGGTAATGGAATATCTAATAAAGCATTAGGTAAAACAGTTGAACTAGTTTGTCCATTTGGATTCGACGCCTTTAAAATTTCTTCTAATGGTATAAATTTTCCAGCTGTAACTGGTCGTTCTGTTACTAATCTATGATTAACAATTTCGCTCATTCCCAATCTTAACAATTTAATATCGTCCTGTATTTTTTTAATCTGTTCGGGTAGATTTCCTTTTGGATCAATTGGAAAATTATCTGAAAGATATGATATCTTGAAAGGATACACTGAACATGTTTGATCAATTTTTGTTATAGTTTTCCTCGAAGCACTTAAACGTAAAGCATAAGAATAAGCAAAATCTCTAAGGAAAATAGAAGGTCTCAATTTCAAACTATTATCTTTACTACCAGCATGATTGTTGACTTCTTCTAATGTCACCAACCCAACTTCTTTCTTGAATTCAGAAAGCGGTGCCATATGGATATCAATTAAATATACTTCTCCAGGAGTTACAAGAAATTCTTTATCTTTCTCATTTAAATTATATTTTTCTAATTCTGTACTTTCAGATCTCGCTAATAAACCAGCTTCCTGATTAGCTTCAGTCCAAACAATCCCCTTAAACTCCTTCTCAAGAACTACACCTTCAGCTTGGCCAGCAAGAAATCTTCTTACTCTTCTCACTTTAGACGATGGTACAACAACGCAGTTGTAAATTGATGCAATTCTATCAACTAATTGTCTAATTAGAGTTCCGTTTATATTATTAGAATTGAAACTTTTAGGAATTTTTTCGGGTGCTACAGCCAAACCCATTAAAGACACTACAGCTTCAATTGCAATGTATGAAGCGCAAATTGCATCAGCCTTGGGGCCCAATAATGGACCAGCAGGTTTAATATCATTTTTATCCAAAGGCTGTTGAGTTGGATTAGGTGGAGGATAAATTACGATTGTATGAGAAACATTGGATGTATAACCGTCAATATGAACGCCGAAAGATATCTTAACAATATCGCCTGGAGTGAAATATAAGTTTAATGACTTTGCATCATCTATTTCTGGAGAAACCCCAGATAGTATATCGTTGACTTGAATTGTGACAGGCATTGAGATGCCTTTTTCACTGACAGACAATGAACTTTTGCTATATACATTTTTTAAGGCTTTGGATAAATATGAGTCTCCAAGAATACATAGCTCGGTTGAAGACAATGGATTCATTTTTGCCAAATGATAGGAATCTCTTATTAAATTAAGTAAATAGTCTAAACATGTCTGAGTTATTTGACCTGCAAGTCTATATTTGTCAAGAACAACCTCATTTAAGATATTCTTGTCTTTGAGAAGCCTTGAGCTCTCTTCTTTACTGATCTGAATTAGTTCCATCGTCAAAATCAAATTAGCAGTTGCTCCCAAAACCAACACAAGCAAGTATCTCTTTCAATTGATAAAAGTTTGCAATTAATGTAGAGAAAAATTTCAATCAAAAACTTTTTTTTCGCGGAGATAAAAAAATTATCTGGAACCGCGGAGAAAATCCCAAAGAATTAGAGTTCAGGGCTTGGTTTTTGGTTATTCATTGCAAACACTGTTTATGCAGTCAGACGCAGATCCCCAACCCTGGTTTAACTATTTTAAGGATTATCCATTAACCAACTTAATCCGTTTTTCTCTGGTTTTTAGTATAAAGCCATTAGGAATTCTTCACTTTTAATCCTTTAACTATTAGTCCTTGCTTGCTGTGCTATTTTTTAGTCATTTTTCATCAATTGAGAATATTCCCTACTTTTTTGTGCCTTTGTCATTAACTCATTCAACATTTTATTACTTCTAAATTCATCATCCAGGAGAAACCAACCGTTTCTGATCTTGATCTTAGTTATTGTATTAAACATATCAGATAATTATGAAATCTCTAAAATCAAGCAAAATTTTGGATCCTCCATTTGGATCTTCTCTTGAAAAGGCGTTTGAGATGAATCGTTCCCGGTTTTATGTTATTGAGGCCCCTTATCTAATAGATTCAGCTAATAAAGATACCATAACAACGATTGGCTTGAAGTTACCATCAATCGTTATATCTTTGGTCAACTACTTTTTAAATAACAATGTCACAGAATCCTTTAATGTATTTATCGACCATGGCAGTGAATACTCTCTCCAGTTTTTAGTTAATTTATTTCGAAATTATCCTGATAGAGCCTTGAAACTTCATAATGAATATAAATTACCCAAAAGTATTTTTAGGACAGATCCGTCAAATCAAACAAACCTAATAATCCAAAAAAATCAAACAAATCAGATAAACCAATTGCCTCAATTCCAAAATGATCCAAATATAACTTATCAAAATGTTTTAAATCACAACAACCCAATCTCTAATGTCAAACTTCTTCGAAAACATCCTCAAACCAACCCAGAAAATAGTAATCAAAACTACGATAAAAAATTAAGTCGTCATACTTATTTTGAAGATAAATCCCCAACAAATAACTTCAATATCAAAAGATTCTCTCTTCCAACTGCATCAATCAATAAAAAATTTTCTTTATCTTTTAAAAATAATAATTGGAATAGAAAATCCTATACTCCTTATAATAACAATGGCAACAAAAATGAGGATAATAACGATATTAATAATAATAATATTTCTAAAATTTCCCACAATAACACTACTATTATTAGCAATGCCACTGCTGATTATAATAATCATAATCATAGTAACGATAAAAGTCAAATTCTTAGTAATGTTAATAAGGATTTTTTAAACCAAAACGATCCAAGAAGGAGAAATAAAGAAATAAAGAGATGGGCTGCAGATGATAATTTAATTGAATACTTTATTACAAATAATGTTGCAAGCGATGTTTTAAAACACTATCTATCTTGTTTGCCCGAGCCTTTAATCTCTGACCAACAGTTCAAAAAATTTTGCGATATTCTAGTTAAAAAATGTCCCTTTTTTCTATCTTTCCTAGGTGAAAGCAGTATTCATTCTAATATATCAATTATTTTTAGTGTTAGTGATCACAATTTTTCTATCCAATCAGAAAATTCCTCTAAGATTAAAGCGGAAATTAAATTGATTTTAGATGAACTCATTGACTTTACTCTTAAAGATGTTTCGCAATACTCAGCCTATCAATTGCATCTAATGATATATTTAATTAATTTTTTTTCTCTATTTTCTGAAATTGATTCTTATCAAGAAGTTTTTAGAAAAACTAAGGTCAATTCCTCTATTATTTCTAAAACTTTTGGTCCCTATTTTTTCCAACTGAAAAGAACCACTACTTATCAGACTGCAAATGAGGCTCTATTTTTAAGACTTTTGATTGATAATTCTGGTTATTTTATCTATAATTTATCAATCAATGACAAAAAATATAAAACTGATAAAATGATTTTACATGAACTTAAATCGGATGTTTATTTCCAAATATTTCCAAATTCCAAATTTAATAATCAGAATAAAAAATTTCCAAACAATACAGTCAAATCTAATGAAAAATATATTGATAACAAATCTGAAAGAATTGGACAAAACTATCCTATTGTTGATAACTTTGTTTCAATACCTACAAATACTTTTTCAAAAGAACTTTCAAAAACCATTTCAAAAGATTTGAATGAGGCAGAACATCAAGTTTCAAAAACAGAAAATTTATCTGAAAAATTTAATAAAGAGGAAATTGTAACCTCAGATCCTGTTCAATCTCAATCAGATACTGTATCCAAAAACATTGAATCTAAAATAGTTGATTCTGATGCTAATCAGGTCAAAGTAAACAATAATATTAACAAAGAAAACTCTTCTAAGGCAAATAATTCAAAGTTAGAAAATATTGAATCAAAAAAACCTGATTTAGATTTAATTAATCCTCCATTAATGCAATCTCGACCGATTCAATCTCCACCGGTTCAATCTCCACCAGTTCAAGCTCCACTAGCTCAACACACATTATTCCAACCTCAATTGACTCGAAATTTAGTAAATTTACCACAAATGCCCCAAGTTGGCATAATTCACCAACCAAATAAAAATGGACTCTCATCCAATGAAATTACTAACAATCAAAAAGTCAATCAAAAAGAAGTTTTTGATCAACTGCCATACAATGTTCCCAAACTAATGGTTCAAAACAATTCTCCCCAAACATTCCCAAATAAGATAATTTCAGAACAAATAACTCGACCAGAACTAGCTAAACCAAAACCAATGCAGCCAATGCATTTTCCATCAGAATCAATGGAACAAAAGCCAACTAATTTCCAAGATCAAACATTCCAAAAAAGCCCTTCAAATAAAACATTTGAGAAACAAGCTTTACCTTTTAAACCTATTTCCCAAATTTCTAACTCATTAAGTCTGTCTATTAAGCCAAATATCAAACCGATTGAAATACCAAACTCTGAATCTGAAATTACAAATACATCACCATGGTCATCTCAAACATCTCAATCACGAACATCTTTTGAATTGAAAAAATTTTTAACATTTTCAAAATCAGAAAAAAAAAATTCACAACAGTCTCCTTCATTAGAAAAATATTCACTAATCAAGAATAATCTGGATAACAGTAATACAAAAAAAACTCGAAAATCGCCTCATCCTTTTAGAAAGTTATTTAAATCATCAAAATCTGAACCACCATTGGTTGAAGAATCAACATCTCTAACTATATATCCAGAAAAAATTAAAGCAAAAACCTCTTCGACTTCAAATGAATTGGAATCTAAAAATCTTTATAAAAACTGGACCCAAAAAATATTAGTATCTGAGCAACAACACGAAAATCAAAACGGTGATAATAAATTTTTGGAACCGGTGAAAATTGAAATTTTAGAAGCTAATATAACTGGAAATGGGGTTTTTTTTAAAGATTTTGTAAATTCTTATAAAGAGCTTGAAGAACAAATAAATTATGAGATAAAAAGGGGCGAGGATAAACGAAATAACAAAGACAATGACAGCGAAGAAAATTCTAAAATGATTGGCAAAACAACACTACCTTTTTCTATAAATAAAACAAGCCTTGAGAAAAAAGAACCGTTGGTTAGAAAGAAACCCATTTTAATAACCAAAGATGAAGATGATATGGTTTTAGCCCTGGACGAAAATCCTATTATTCCAAGAACTGAAACAATTAATGCATTGGCTCCATTTATATCAAGAGGAAATGCACAACACAAAAGGATTAATCGAACCCCTTTGGCAAAAATATCAACAATATCACCAGTTTCGGAAAGTGTTGAAGAGGTGGAAAATGAGGATTTGATTGAAAATTCAAAAAACATTTTAAAAGAAAATGTAAACAAAAATAACAATAATATCAATATTCAGTCTGATTTGGCTTTATCTGACAATGAAAAGGATATAAACAGAGAGTCTGAGAATAAATTGAAAAATATATCTGAAATTCATTCATTTGATTTAAAAATAAGAACAAATCAAGGAAATACACCTAAAAAGGATTTTTCCGGATTACCTGCTAGTTATCTCAAACCATTACCTTTATTTCCACCAGAAAAAATTGGAAAAGAAAAAGAAGAAAAAAAAAAAGAAAATGATTTCAACAAAAATGAAGTTAGTGAATTGCCTTCCAATGATAAAATTAAGCTTGATTTATCAAGCCACCACACAGCACAAGATAATAACATTAAAAATAAGACCATTCAAGAGAACAAAGAAAATCAGATGGGCCAGTTGGATCAATTGGATCAATTGGATCTGTCTATAATTAGGAATAGTACACTAAAATGTAATGAAAACGAGCTAGAAGAGTTTTTGCAGAAATCTAAAAATCTATTGCCTGATAAATGTTACATTCAAGATCCCACATTGATTAGAGATGCCAGTTGGAGCATAAGTTATCCTGAGCCAGATCCAAATCACATTCCTTTGAAGACCCAAAAATCACTAAGAAGAAAACCACCTCAGTAGCGAGTAAATAGAAGCAAGCAAATAGAGGCGATGCAATTGCAGTGTGTGCAACTTTAGCATCGATATATTATCTTTCCATCGTTTATAGTTTATAATTAATGATGTTTTATATATCTACTCACGAGAAGGAGCAAAAGGCTTTGGCTTTGTCAGCGCTTAATCAGCGACCGCTCCAAGGCCGACATGGGATGGCCCGCAAAGGTCGCGAGCGCAAATCGGCCGGTAGTTTTGAAATGTGAGCTCTTTGCCACTATCTAACAAAACAGTTGGGTAATTCAGGACCATCTTTCGTCTTTAGATCACAATTGTTGTTTTATTGAGAGATTTGTTGTTGATATTCATTTGAGCATTAAGGATTTTTACAGATGTCGAGTATGTTATCTTTTTTGGCGTAATTGGCTGATTGTGGATGATCGTGTGGGCATTTTATGAGACTAACAGTGAAAATTAATTTCAATTTATCAACGTAGATTCAGCAGGTTTTGACAGACACATTACGATCTTCTCGCCAGAGGGTAGATTATATCAAGTTGAGTACGCATTTAGAGCTATAACAGCCGCTAATATCAATGCCATTGGAATATGTGGAGAAGATTCAGTTGTATTGATTTCTCAAAAGAAAGTGCCAGATAAATTGTTAGATGCATCGACAGTATCAAATTTATTTCAAATAACTCCATTAGTTGGCATGATTGCTACAGGATCAATTGCAGATGGCAGATCACAAGCATTAAGAGCTAAAGCAGAGGCAGCAGAATTTCGTTATAAATATGGATATGATATTCCATGTGATATTTTAGCTAAAAGAATGGCTAATTTATCCCAGATTTACACTCAGAGAGCATATATGAGACCCTTGGGAGTTACTTTGACATTCTGTGCCTTTGACGATGAAAAGGGACCATTGTTATATAAATGTGATCCAGCGGGTTATTTTATTGGGTTAAAGGCAACAGCGATTGGACCTAAACAAGATGAAATCACAACAGCTTTAGAGAAAAAATTTAAGAAAAAGGACTATATCAAAGGCAATTGGATTAAAGTGGTAGATGAATCTATTATAATTTTAAGTAATATATTAGGTACCGAATTGAAGAAAAATGATATTGAAATTGGTGTTGCAGTTAAAGATAGATTTTTTGTATTGACAGCTGATCAAATTGAAGAGCGTTTAGTTTCAATTGCAGAAGAGGATTGAAAAATAGAATGAAAAAAAAAAGTAATAATTTGACGAACTACATAGGTTTTACTTTAATTTTTTTAACAATACTTTTTTGAACTTATAATATTTATATTATAATGATAATTGTAATTACAATCAAGACTACGCTGTCTTTGTAAGCTTAGTTATGTTTTACTATTAGACTGTTAAAATTTTTTTATTAAAGAAAAAGCTATAAAAAAAGAAATACAAAAACAAAAAAGAACAGAAATGGCTTTCAAATAATTTCTAAAGTTGACTATAAATTTAAAGCAAAGCTAACAGGGAATGCTATGATTAGTAAAATATTCAATCTTTTGTAATAATTAAATTAAATTAAATTAAATAATAATAATAATAATAATAATAATAATAATGTTTGTTTGTTTGCTTTTTTTAATTAAATATCAGGAGCTTGTTAAAGTGGTTTCCTAATCTCAACTCGAAAAAAGTTGAGCTATATCAAATCGATAACGCAGAAATTTACTCATCATAATAAAACACAATAATAAAAGGATAGTCTATTGAATACATACAATTAAAAGTGAATTTGAAGGAAAGAAAATTGGTTTATGATAGTGAAAACATTACCAAAGAAACATCTAATTCGAAAAGAAAAAAATTTATCAATATCGAAAAATGATACAAATTTTTTTTTAGGTTATTAAAATCACGTGCCTTGTTTTTGCCTGAAAATGGAAAAGTGTAACATTTGAAGTGAGACTCACTAAAAAATATATACAGTAATAAAATAAGTGGTATTGAAAATATAAAAGAAGAATTTGAATTAGTTAGTTTAAAGTTGGCTAATGATATTATTGTTAAAGTTGAACCCTTATTACAGTTAAAAAATTTACAAAAATTGAAACTGGATTATAGTTTGCAGCCATTTACTAATATGTTATTAGTGAATTAGCTGGAGTATTAGAATTATATTTCAAACAAATAATATAATAGAATTAACAAACGGTGAAAAAATTGAATTTAAATTTAAATGAATGTTCCGAGTTGAGCAAACTTTGACATTTAAATACTGCAGGAAATAAAATTAAAGATATTGGCAGTTTAACTTCATTAAAATTTTTGGCTTTTTTTTAGACATGTGCGATATTGAAACTCAAAGATTACCAAACAATTTTGATGATTTTGATGCATTAGAGAATCTTGAGATATTAAATGAAAGTAATAACAATTTAGACAGCTATTTTTTTGAAAAAAATGAAAGTTTAAAAAATTGGCAACAATTATTGCTCCTTATAATGTATTTAAAGATTTAGAAAGCATTCATCTTCCAGAAAATGTTATAAAATTTGGTTTTTCATATAAGATTGAAAAGTTTTCTTTGAAGATATATATTAAATTAGCCAATTAAAATACCCCAGATGGAACATCATAGGTTGGCAAGCATGAAACATTTTTTAATTCTTAAGAGTGTTATATATGGAGTTTTAAATGGAAACGAGTTGGAGAGCTTTTCCATACAGCTTAACGATAAGAGCCATCATTTGGAATATCTTGATTTGAATGATAATGGAATAACAAGCTTAAAGAACACGTTCATTCCATCTAGTCTTTAACAGTTATTTGTTTCAAATAATTGTCTTAAAAACTTTTCAATAAGATTTGGATCCAAAGAATTAAAACTATTTCATCTTGACTTGTGATGCAATAAACTGAAATATCCAAACATAAACAACGAGTTAACATTAATATACTCAGTCCCATTGCTCCACATATAAGCTTTTTGCATGCATCACTAGACACATGCAAATGTGCATATGATGGAAATGATGCAGTGAGACATTAACCAATTAAAATAAACAGAACACTTCTGGGAATGAGAAGTAGTTCTTTCAGTAGTACTTTATTATTTTTGATAGCAGATCTTTTACCCAAAATATCAATAAACCAAATTTATATTACAACATTTCATAGTGCTTGTACAATATCTATGCCAAATTCGATTAACCCAAATATCTTTATTATCAGAAAGACTTGAAGAATATCAAGTACTTATTGGCATTAAATGATTCTCTTCTGCAATCAAGTCTAGAGGATGTCTTGCTTTATCATGAAAATGTATTTCCAAAACTGAGCCAAGCTAATGTTAAAATCATTATTAGCGATGCTTTGCTTTGGGATTTATATTTAAAAATATTTAACTTTGGTGATGAGACGTGCTACAGTTTTAGTTTCGAACAGTTGTTCCAAAGTTAGAAACAATGCAGTTACTCAAAAATTTTGAAAATTTGCCCTCAATCACTCATTTCAGATGAATGTTTTTACTATAATTTAATTAATTTAACTAGGTTAGAACTGAAAGAAGTGAAACTTTCCAAAATTCGGTATGGTGTGTTAAAACTTATAAATTTAAAACATCTCAAATTGGCAGAAAATTATTATTCCAATTTGAAAAATATCGATTTCCCTGACAGGATAAAATATTTGGATTTATTCGATAATGAAATTACAATTATTAAAAATTTTTTCTTTCCAAGTTATTTTGGTTACATTGAAATTATTTAAGAACCAAATAACAACACTTGATAATTTGAATGGTTGTGAAAATTTGGTCAAACTAATTTTGTATAGGAATCTTATTTCAAAGATTAATAATGTATTCAGGTTTAGAAAATTAAAGCGTCTCTATATGGCATATAATTCGATCAAATGTTTCAAAAATTTAAGTGCATTATGAAATTTAAAAGTTTTAGATTTATTGGAAATTTTCATTGAAAATATTGATGACTATTTTTATAATTTTGTTAGTTTAGAAAAGCTAATTTTACAAAACCACCGTATAACAACATTGGAAGGTTTCTCCAGTAAATTGTTAAATTTAATTAGAATTGATTTGTCTTTTAATCAAATAGCAAAGATTAAAATTTTGGATCAATTAAAGAGTTTAAGAGCCAGATTCATCATATAATAAGATTGAAAGGATTAAAAAGATTGAAAACTTGGAAGATTTAGTGAATGTTTCAGTTTTAGATGTTTCATGGAATAAAATAACAGTGGTTGAAAATATTAGATTCTTGGTTAATCTGAGGAATATTAGTTTATGTAGTAATATGATTAGTGATATTAAAATAATGAACAGTGGAAGATGCTCAGATAAATTAGGAATAATGGATTTATTTGGTAACAAAATGACGCAGATGAAAAGGTTGAAAAGTTTGAAAAACTTAAACTATTTGAGCTTGTCGCATAATCGTATAGAAAAATTATTTCATATCAAGGAGTTGAACAATTGTTCATATATCAATTTAGTAGATAATTATGTTGCAAAGAATGAAGATGATTCAGAATGTTCTACAAAACATTCATAAAGGTCTAAAATCCATCCAATATTCAAAAAAATGATGAAAACAAAGGGGAGTTTAGTTGGTGAAGAAAAACAGAGAATAGAGTTGAGGTTAATGTTGAAACCCTTGGAAGGATTTAATGGAGTACTTGAATAGGAGTAATTTGAATTGATTGAGTTTAGGTGAGATAAGTACAAACATGACAAATAGTAATGTAAAAGATTTTTTGGAGTTGTCCAAGTTGAAAGAAATTAAAATACAAGGTGGGTACATATGTGCAAGAAAGAGTTTTATAAATTGAAAGAAGAGATTCCAAATGTGAAAATATCTACAATTGGAGAGTCAAAAATTCCTATAAAATTTAGACATTACGTTGCTTGAGAAAAATCATCCAGCAAGTATGGGTTAATTTAAAGAAAGATTGAATGTGTATGGTGTTGGTGAATAGATTTGAAATACGGAATACGGAATACGGAATACTGTTGGAGAAAGAAAGAGGATAAATTGGGAAATAAGATTTAGAAAAATTGGAAATTTTGAAAAGTTTTGATAAAAATTGATAAAATGTGGAAAAAAAATAGAGAAAAGTTGATATTATTCGATGAGATGAATACAAAATTAGGACAATTATATAAATTGTATATGGTTGTGATCAGAAATTATTAAGTGAATATTGAATGAATATTAAACGAATATTAAATTAATTAATATTGAATTGACAGGATTTTTTTGATTGAAATGGATTTCTACAGCTAATAGTTAATAGTTAGATGTATGAAATGTTTAAATTAAAATCTAATTAATATTGAGAAGATGAATTAAAATAAAAAATGAATTAAAAATGAAGGGGTAAAAAAAAGGGTAACAAAACAAAACAAAAGTGTAAGCATAAGTCATAAGATATTATTAGAAGAATATTTTTTTTTTAATTTTGTATTGAATTTTTAAGATGAAGTTTTAAAAAAAAATAAAAAAGCAAAAAAGCAGAATAATTTTTTTTTTTTGTGGAGAAGGATATATTCTCTAAGCTTTACCGCCTGGTAAATAGAAAGGTTTAACGGTGATATAAGAGTTTTGTGGAGTTGCAATACCAGCAAAGGCGTTGTACCAGGCCATGAAAGCAACAATAACACCCAAAATACCACCAGCTCTGGTAAAGTCTGTGTTACGAGTGAAATCACCAATAGTTAAGAGAACGAAGGTGACAGTTAAAAGAGCAAACATACCAGAGAAGGCGACGGTTGATTTGAGGGTGCAAAGAGTTAGCATGGCACTGAAAATAGTCCAGCCCAATAAGAAGAAACCAATAGCGTTGTAAAATTCGACTTTGTCATCATAAGAGGAAGCGATACCAAAAGCAGGAGTTTGAATAGCAGCCCAGGCCATCCAGAAACCACCATAGGAGGATAAAGCAGTACCACCGAAGGTGTTTTCAATGGCAATTTCCCACATACCAGCTAATAATTGGATAAAACCACCGTAGAAAAAGGCTAAACCGACAACGACTTTGTTGTTTGTGACGCCCATGGCTCTAGCATTGAACATGGATAAAACAAAAGTAGTTAAAGCAAAAGCAGAGAGACCTAATGGACCAGGATTGGCGAATTTGTGGGTTGGAGCAGCGTGAACACCAGTGTATAAAGCACCACCAAAGGCACTTAATAGTTCATCTTTTCTGACTTTGGTGTTACCAATGTGGATATACTCGTTGTTTGGACCAGAAGTGGTAACTGGATGGTGTGGGTCGTTTTCGTAGTCGTAGTGTTCAGAAGACATTTTTGAGTTAGACATTAATGAAAAGGTTGGATATAGGTATAGGAAATCTAAAAAGCTGTTATCTAAGAAAGAATAAAGGTATTGGATATTTCTAAAAACCGGAAATTAAAAAAAATAGATACTGTATTTTTTTGAGATTGAATATTAGTATAAATTGAAGAATTTATAAGTTGTTGTTGAGAGATTAGAGAATAATAAAAAAGAAGAAGAGATGGGTGAAAACAATCGAGAAACGAAGATATATTTATAAGACGATGAAGATATATAAGGAAACAAAAGGACCAAAACTAGGTTTAGGTTTCTGAACAAAAAGATTCTAACCGAAAATGAAAAGTGGTATTTTTTCGAGTGTGCACCAAAGAAAGAAGAGCTCAAAAAGCAAGGGCAGCATCTGAAAGAAAGGGAAAAAAAGAGAAAAAAAGAGGGTACTAGAGCGGAGTGATTATGCTCTTTGCATTAGGAATTTAATGTGTTTGATAAAGAAATAATCATCATGGCTAGCATTTCTTGTTGTGCTTGTGCTTGAAACCTCGTTCGTTTGGCATATTCCATGCACTTAATAAGACACTTAACAAGACTTTTGCCAAAGAGCAGTGCAAAGTGAAATTCCCTGCGCTCCAACTTTGAATCACCTGCAAGTGGAATTTTAGGACTTTCAACAAAAAAAGTGGAACATCGAGCAAAATGAAAAAGCACCAAAGGAACAATCTGCAGGCCAATGAAGCTGGGGTAAATCCCGTGCTCTGCGTTCTGCGAGGAGTACCATGGAGGGGTCGATGTCTTTTCGTCCGCTCGTAAATGCTTAGCCCCCAGAACCCTATGAGGAACCCTCGCTTTTTTCGCGTTTTCACCTCACTTCCGCTGCTGCTGCACCCGTCGGCGTCCTGTTTTCTCAGGGCTGGACTCATACCCATCAACGCTCCATGTGCACACACGTCCATGTGGGCGCAAAACAGCGGGCTTGGTTGTGAGCTGGATATATCCGAAGCCTGCTGGAACTCCAGGGGTCCCGCTTTCTGAAAACCACCAGGGCCCGCGAACAAAGCACAATTGCAACGGCTTTTTCGCGGGCTTCACCTACGTGCGCGAGCCCAGACCCGCTGCTGCAAGCGTCCAGACCCGCCCACGCTTCTACTCACCACCGAGAACCCACATAAATCCCTCAGAAGACCCACAAAAGTCCTATTGGGCGCCCAATGCGGGTTTCTGGGGTACATGCTATTCAACGCGCACCCACAGCTGCCCCAGTCTAGTGCACCCGCCGCTCTGGTTCTGTGACTATTGCACCCACAGTGCTGGTGCGGCTCGTAATAGTTACTCCATTCGCAAAGCTGCAGAAGCTGCAGATGAGGATAAGACCTTTTGGGCCTTTTTTCGCCTAATCCAATTTAGAATTTAGAGGGAGATGGAAGCTGAGAAGAGAAAATGAATGGAAAACTGGAGTTATTTTCTGCTTTTTCTACTCTCCTTCTTTATCGTTGACATCTCCATTTTTTTTATAATGTTTTATATTTTTTTTATTCTACCTCTCTTCCTTTCTATCATATCTGATAATCCTCTTTGTTATGATTTGCTCTTTTTTTTGTAGTTTTGGCTTTTTACCTGAACACCAGGGGATTATTGGTTTTTTCAACAGATACCCAAGGGTCTTAACCAAGATCATAAAAAATAGAATCTGTGATATGTAGAATCTGAAAACAAACCGTATCATATTCATAGCTATTACTCATTAAAATCTCCAATCATTTTACTATACATTTACTTATTTAATTACTTATTTGTATTTTTTTGTTTTTTTTAAATATCTTTTCAATTTACGAATTTATCAATTTATCAATTTATCAACTTTTGACTTATATACAACTGATGAATTTTACTTCAAAATCCAAATTTTGATCGAATTGATGCAATTTTCCCTTCAATTTCTCGAACTGTGTAATCCATCTCAATCCCTATTTTTCTCTTTTCGTCTTCTGTTAAATTCAAATAAGTCTCACATAAATCCCCATCAACAACGTTTCGCATTGGAACATAATAACTTCGATACTTTAAATGATTTCTACCCAAAACTGATACCTCTTTCATTTTTTTAATCAATTTAATCAATTTCTCAAAAAATATCAACTCGCTCTTAACCAATATGGGTATCAAAACTCCAACTGTACCTTCTAACCCAGTATAAATTATAGACTCATTTAACCCACTGATATTCAACGACTTTTTGTCAAATGAAATAGGTATATCCTCAATGAAAAAATGACACACCAACTCCAACCGATATGGTGTCCCTCCAAGATAACTGTCCTGATACATCAAATAATTGCCATCTAAATCCTCATCTGACATCTTCGAAATTTTCCTGGGACATCTCAATACCCAAAAATTCCCAAATCTATCGCCTCCAATAACTGTATCATAATCTATTATGCTAAAACTGCTTGTATGCCTCTTTACTATATCCTCTGCAAACGGAATAAACAAATTATTCTTCTTCTTATAGCTAACAAATATTATCGAATCTCGAATATCCCCAACATAAATCCTGTACCCTTGTGTTAATATCTTGATAATCCTATTGCAATTTAATTGACATTCTCCCTTTTTCAACAACTGCTTTTTCCCAATCTCATATATCCTCAAAAAATTATCGACTCCAACTAACAATCTCCCATCAAACTCAATTAATGCCACTGCTTCCCCGTCAATTTTCGTATCATGTAAATACTTTATTTTGTTATTTCCAATTTCTTGGAATGTCTTTAAATAGTACTTGCTTGTCCCACTTTTTGAAATACTTTTTGTTCCCACTATCAAACAACTCATATCTTTCTCCTTGAAATAACACGTACTTAAACTTAAACAAGTTTCGTTATTTAAAAATTCAAAATGCTGTACTAACTCTTTTGAATTTATATTTATAGCTTGTAAACAAGACACATTATTATCATTCTCTCTATCATATCCAAATTGTTCATACTCATTCTCTTCTGATATATCCTCCACCTCAATAATATTACCATTACCATTGCCATTGCCATTACCACTACCATTATCACTATCCGGTTTGCCTTTGTTTTCTTTTTCCCCGATTAATTTCCTTTCAAAGCCTCTAACATTTTTATCACTTTCAATAATATAAAAAACATTTGGCTCTTTTTTGAAATTTGTAAACCTAGTCGGCGTATACATTAATGGAATGCTTTCAATATTAAATTCATCGCTTAATCTCTCAATAGTAAAAATCATAAGATTATTCTCAAATATCCCAACTATTCCATTACTTGGACACTCTTCACTAACAAAACTAGACCCATGGTCCAAATTGAATTTATAATTAATTGGAATTATCTTGAAATTATTTTTCACCATAAATCCAATATACGTCTTTATTGACATTGCTAAAATACACTCCTTCCCATCAACTTTCAATTTAGATAATTTGATACCTTTAGGCCCTAAATATCGTATTGATGTGTCTGATAATTGTCCGGTTATTGGATCGAGTATAGTCTTCACATATATACCATTTGCCATTCCAACATGAACATATAATGTATTATCTCGAATTTTCACTAATGATGGTGATGATGAGGATGAGGATGATTTGTTTGATATCTCCGATGAAAAACTCCCCGACATCGACATAATAATCAATGACGAAGCATTGCTACTTAGAGCTTGAACCGATAATAACTCCAATGTACTAGATGGATCAACTGATAAAATTCTTATTGTTTGATCATTGCATCCAACTGCTAAAAATGGTGATCGTAACTTTCCCTCGGGTATATCTCCCAATGATAATGATATTATTTGTCCAGGCATTTCTTTTCTCTCTGAGTATTCAATCAATTGTTCGTCATCATCAATCTCAAAATAAACTAAATCTCTATTAGATAAACCAATAGCCACTTGATAGTTTGTTGATGCTGCTGATGTAATTTTAATGCCAGCTGGAGGAAACCATTCTACAATTTTGGGCTCAGTTTCTTGACTTTCATCATCCATGTTCAGATACGACAAATGTCGAATACCATTGGTATGAATTTGAATCAATGAATTTAAACCCAACTGTTGAACTGAAATAGTAGGCGAATCCAATACAAATCCTGAATTGGAGACTTCTTCAACATTTTCACCGATTGTTAACACTAGTGTGGTTTCAATAAATGATAAAATTAAATATTTGTCATATTCATCCTTTGAAGATAATTTTGTTGTCCAAATTGATACAGCATTTTGTGGTAATTCCGAATCAACCAATTCACTAGTCGTTAATGAATTTTCAAGTAGTTTTAATGAAGATCTTGAGTTAGTTCCACATAATGAAAGAATCTTGGGTAATTCGGTTAAATTAGAAGCTGTTGAAGAAATCAGTTGTGAATTAATAACAGGATTTATTGAATTTATTATATCGACTAAAATTAAATTATCTAAAGGTTTTGTTTTGAAAGATATTTCTTCTAAATTATCAATCTCTTCACTAGTATTAAAATAGTCATGGGAATTGAAAACTTTTTCATTATCATCATCTCCTAATTTTTCAAATTGATAAAATAGTTTATCTGAATTCTCTGAATCAACAAACAAAAACCCAGATTTTAAAATAATTAATGAAGTTGCAATAGGAACTGTATCAAAATATTTAATGTTCATTGACTGAACTTGTAAACTTTTTGAATAGTTTATAATTACTTTAAACAAATCTCCCAAATTTGATTGAAGTAAGAAAAAAAAACTATTTTTTATTGAGTGAACAACGCCAGTGATAATATAATTGTCTTCATAATCAACGATTCTTCTTGGAATTGGTAGAGTTAATATTTTTGAGTTTTTATTTGAAAAATTCCGATATTGAATGAAATTTTTGCAGCCAACTAGAACACCACTTGGACCATCGTTTCCACCAGGAACATGAATTAAAAAATTGGATGATTCATCTATTAAAGAAGTTGATTTTTTGATAACATGATTTAAGCCAAGATCTAATTCATAAAAAGTCAATTGTTTTCGTTTTTCGTTATTGATATTGCCATAATCTACCTCAATTGAAACAAATATTGGATTATCGTAGCCAACATCCAACCCACACATTGTAAATGTTAGAATCATGGAGCGATTAGCCTCCAAGGGAGAACTTATAGTCAACTTATTGGTCTCATGGTCTCTATTGAGCACATATAACAAATTATTTTTTTCAACTGAAGACAACATTATAGCTCTTCCTTTAGAATCTGAGTCAATTACAAAACCTGGGGATAATCTTCTGATACCAGTCTTTTGATACGGCTCGTTGAATAAAGAAACAAACTTCAAGTTTTTACCAGAATCATCCAACTGCAATATTGAAAAATTTCCAGAATCTGAAGTGATTGCCAAATAATCTTTGGATGCATTGCCAGTGATTCTAAAGGAAATAACCGAACGAATTATACTGAAAACATTCTGCGAGAATAATTTGATCAATTTTCCAGTCGAAGGATCAGGTTTGTAAAGTCGCAAATAAGTTGAGGTTGTAATAACAATTTCCTCTGTTTTTTTACCTAGAAAATGCCCATGCACAGATTTAATCGAAGCAGATGGTTCTTGTAGCGTTAAATTATAAAGAAATAAACTATTAGAACTTGTTAAACTTGTATTATTATCGTCGTCACTCTCGTTATCGCTTACCACAGATGCCATTGCCCCCCAGCCAAAAATACTTACTTCCTCAAGATCGGTTTTTCAGTTTCTTCAGGCCCAGCTCCAAATTCCCATCTTGATTTTGAAGCAGAATCAAAATAAAAAGCGAGTTCCGACTGTACCACATGATTTGCAAGAGTTCCGACAAAATATTTTTGAACCCAACCAAGACGAATCTGGAGAAAGAGATGAAGGAGCCTAGCACAAAGCTGTTGATGATGAAGCCTGTGAATTGGAACAAAGCTTGTTCTGCTTCCTTGTTGTTGCCTCGAGCACTAAACAGGACATGTTTGCCCACAATCCTCAGAGCACATAGATCGTCAGAAGTCAATTCTCAGCAGAGAAAGAAGATGCACAATGAGAAACAGGATATCGCAGCAGATAATGAACATTACCAACAGAAGAAGGAGACAGTTTCTGCTAATCCAGCACAGTACTATCCAATGATAGACAAAATACGGTTCAGTTTAACTGGGAATGAGAATCGGGCTCAGATAATGAGAATTCCCGATTTCATCAACAAATATTCCAGTTTTGATTTTGGGACCTTGAGTGAAGAGGTGAAAAGCAATATATACATCATCGAGGGAAAAATATTTTCTATAAGAAAAGCAGGAAAAAGCATAATCTTTGTTGATTTGGTTCAAGATTACTGCCGTTTGCAAGTTATTGTTTCCAATTCACAGATTGGCATATCAAAGGAAGAGCTTTTCAATTTGCATAACCATTTCAAGAGAGGTGATGCCATTTCTGTTATTGGTTTTCCAATGAGAACTAAAGCAGGTGAATTATCCATTAGATTGATCAAACCTATTTCTCTAGCTTCGCCTGCATTGCAACCAGTGCCACCTGCCTTGAATGAGGAAAATAGAAAAGGCAATAGAATTGCCAATTATTTAATTGATCGACATTCCAAGGATATAATTTTATCCAAAAGTTATATAATAAACAACTTAAGAAATTTTTTGACGAATAAAGGCTTCATAGAGGTTGAAACACCAATAATCGCTCATTCATCGAAGGGTGCAAATGCTAATCCATTTTTAACTAACGCTAAAAAAATTAAAGATACTGAACTTCAATTAAGAGTTGCGCCTGAGTTATGGTTAAAAAAATTGATAATTGGTGGATTTGATAAAATTTTTGAAATCGGTAAAGTTTTTAGAAATGAAGGTCTTGATCCTACACATAATATTGAATTTACCACTTGTGAATTTTATCAGACTTTTATTAATTTAGAGGATTTAATGAAGATCTCTGAAGATATGCTAAATTTCATCTTGAAGAATTTTGTTGATTATAATAAAGATGTTTTACAAAATACAAAATTAGATAATTATTTGAGTGAAATTTCTACTTATTTTCAAAATCCATTTAAAAGACTTGATTTTATTGAGACAATTGAAAAACAAACAAAGATTCAATTGCCACTTGATTTATCAAATGTGAAGGATCTATTAAATTATTTTTCACAACTAAATATTGAACCACCAATTTTACAATCCGCTCAAAATTTGCTTAATGAATTATGTTCACTATACGTTGAACCATTATGTGAAGATCCAACTTTTATTTATAATCATCCAGCTATACTATCTCCATTAGCAAAATCTACACTTAAACAATATTCTCGGAATCGTAATTACGAAATTTCATTAAGGTTTGAATTATTTATGAAAGGAAAAGAATTAATAAACGCATATGAAGAAGAAAATAATCCATTTAAACAAGATGACAATTTTAAAATTCAATTAAAATTGAAAGAAGAATTCAATGATAATGAATCATTAGTTCCAGATTACAAATATGTTAAAACGATGGAATACGGTATGCCCCCAACAGGTGGATGGGGTATTGGAATCGACAGATTAACAATGCTATTGACTAATAGTAACAATATTGATGATGTTTTGAGTTTCGGAAAATTAACTGATGTAATTAAACAATAAAATTGTAGAATACTAAACTTTAAAGATATCTCAATAGATATGAACCTGTGTAAATAACCTTTTTTTTATTATTCCTTTTGTTCTTTTCGAACCATATTTGTTTATAGAAAGAGTTTATATAATATTCTACAAAAGCAATTGTCAACTTTACTACTTTAAAGAAATTCATTATAATAAAATGTACAAATTTCCAAGTGTAATATAGCACAAATAGAAATTAAATAGTTTTTAATTTGATTTAAATTAGGTTTAGTTATTGATATTAAATAATTAAATTATTGAAATGAAACAAAATTTAGAAATATATAATAAAATTAATAACCAAGAGCAGCTAATTTTTTGGCAGCAGTAGATTCAGCAGATGAAGCTTTTGCAGCAATGACTTTTTTACCAAAGGCTTTCTTTTTAGCGTAATATTCAGCAGATCTAACTTTTCTCTTTTCTTCAAGACGAGAAACAACATCTTCATATTTCCAACCAACTTCAGAACTTAATTTACCAACAGTTGTATATTTTCTACCAGGTTTTAATCTTAAGACTCTTAAAGCTTGTGGGACAACGACTCTCTTTTTTTTGTCGTATGGAGGTGGAACACCTTCAAAGACCTTTAATCTTTGTAAAGCAGCTTTACCCCTAGCAGTTTTGTGTTCAACCATACCACGAATAGCTTTGTAGAAGATTCTTGAGGGAGCCCTGAAATGGAAAGGACCACGAGTTTTATTGAATCTAGTACCCTTTCTTAAATAATCATAGTATTTAAGTTTATTTCTGAAGAATTCACCAGAGATGTTTAAAGCTTCACAACGAACAACAACAATTTGTTGACCATTTAATAATTGTTTAGCAACAATGGAAGCAAGACGACCTAAAAGGTGACCCTTACCTATTAAAATAAAGAATTAGTAATTTGAACGTTTTAGTTTGATTTGATGTGATTGAGTTCATTTTATTATAAACAATTGAAAGGGATTTTAAAAGTTATATTTTAACAAAATTTTATTTCAAGAATTTAAGAATTTAAGAATTTAAGAATTTTAACAATAAGAACTATTTTAAAACCAAATTGAGAATATTACCAAATTTCGTTAAAAATAATCAAAAAAATTCAACCCATATTATTAATAATGATCATGATTGAGCTATGTGGCTAATTATATGAAAACCAAAATTGATAAAAATTATAATTATGAATGTAACTATAATTATAGTTATGATGATGGTTATTAATAAAATTATGAGGTGAGAAAAAAAAGTAGAAAAAAAAAAGTAAATCATAATAAGAGTAAATCACTTTTTCTGAATGATTCCTTTTACATATATGCATTTGGTTGTTTTCGATTACTTTATCTTGTCGATTTGAAGATTGGATATTTAATAATTGTAAAAAAATACAAAAGATTGAATTATTTTACAATTTGAAAATTAAAGAATATGAGGATATATTAATGAATTTTATTTTTTTTTATTTTTGGATAACTGGATAATAAATATTTTAATATTAATTTGTTGCATCATTCATTTTTATTTTCTCTTTATTTAATATTGAAATTTGTGTATTTTTTTGCAATTGTTTTCTACCTATTAATTCCGATTATGTTTTATATTTTTTTTTTTTTTTTTGGGTTCAAATTGACTAAAAGAAATATGATTTTCTTAATCACTTAATTACAAATATTAGAATTGAATATGATAAGTGAGAAAGAATTTAATTGATATTTTTAACGAAAATCATTATTGGAGGAGATTATTTAAAAGATTTTAAAATAGTCCATTATTATTAAAAATATAAGAAATGAGGAGGAATGAAAGGTAAAAAATAGAATGGAGAATTAGAATAAGACTTACCATCAATAACAATAACTGGTTCGAAAGTGCTCATTTTATTATATTCTTCTTCTTTGGTGGTTTATCTTTGGTTAAGTTAGATACCAGAAACTCTTGATAATAGTTAAGATGAAAAAGCGATTCAAAAAAAATAATAGACTGAAAAATAGACAAAAACCAGTCGCACAGGTAAAGAGGCAGATGCTTTGTAGGAATAGCGGTGGAAGTTCCTTGAGCACCGCCAGAGATAACGCTTCCTCGTGACCCACGGTGTTTTTCCATGGCAACATTCTCGAGCTCAGGCCGTAGTTCCCCTTAGGCCTGCCGCGTGATTCATGGCAAGTCGAGCATTGTGAGCACTGCTTGCATTAGGCTTTTTGAAATCATTAAAATACACGTGTTTGTACATAGGGCAAAGAAAATAGCAAAGCCCTACTATTAATATATCCAGATATATGGGTGCAATGTAACTAATTGCATTAAAACCACTGTTGAGGTTTATGCTTGGTCAGCATTTTAAATTATGCAGACTCAGCCAGAATTCATCAGATTTAGGTCGGGGTGGTGTAATTTGATCGGTGGTTTGGGTGGCAATCAATATTATAAACCTAACTACTGACTGCAATTCATCATTTACAACAGAATGATATAATTCAAATGAGCTAATTTGGATTGTAAATTTTGTAATTTAATACTGGAATGCATTGAAATAAAGTGAAATCATATGAAATCAAATGAATCAAGATCGGTTAAGTTTGATTAAGATAAATGAAGACGATTTGCAAATTGGCTTTAATAGTTACAGCGATTTGATTTTAACTGTAGCCATCAATTGAATGTTCAGCTGAACGTTCAATTGGATATCTCATTGATTACTGGATGTTCAATGGTTGGAATTGCAGCAATGGTTGGAATTGCAGTATCATATTTCAAATAAAAAATGGCTTTTATAGTTTTTTATAGTTTGTTTCTAAATCAGAAAATGAATTCAGTATATAATTATTCCCAGTTGGAGAATAGTTATTTCAATTCTGAAACGAAATTTCATTTGAAAACCGGATTATTACTGTTTTGCAAGGTTTGTCACGATGGTATCTAAAGTTTCAGTTTCAAATGTATACCGCTTTAGTGTCTCAGAGAAAAAGAAAAAAATGCTTTTTTTTTGAACCTCCTGTTAGAGAAGTTTTAATTGAAAACTGGAAAATGAAAAGTTGTGGTTTAACATTAGAGTTTATACACACCTCTCTTATAGAAACATCCTTATTTGAGATTGCCTAAACGATCGTCCTCAACTACGCCAGCGAGTAGGGGGAAAAAGAGTATAAATGTGAATTTTATTTCGAGGTTTAGTGATGCTGAGAAGTTGAGAAGTTAAGAGAATTTCAGCCAGAAACTATGGATTGTAATCAAATTCAATGACTTGTGGCGACACATGAAGAATAGGAGTATTGTTGAGCAGCTGTGCGTTGATAAGTAGATGGAGGCAAAGTAGTGAGGCATGGAATCCCGAAAAAGATAGTGTTTATGAAGACTTTGCAAGGGAGAGAGAGGAAAAAAGACACATTGCCATTACCAACTTTAAGGACCGGACTCAGTTCGCTGGGATTTGTTGGATTCTCTTTCGCTCCCAGTCTTCACTGGCCGTCCTTTTTCTTAGTGGTTATACCACTATACTAGCAGTATAGCTCCACAATAAAACTTAATTCAATTTCAAATTTCTTCCAATCAATCTGGGTTATTCACTAGTTAATGCAGATGAGACATTATTATTCCATACACAGGGCCAATTTTAGAAATCCCATATAAATATCCCATTTCTCCTCTCTTTTCAATAGTCCATCTTTTTTTCTTCTTCTCTCCAAACCAGACTCATATAATTTAATCAGAATCTTGTTCTCATTAATTATAACCCTATAATCTTTTTGATATCTTTTAATTTCATCAATTAATCTTATCGCTTTCCCTCAATTACCCCTAATCTCTAATCGAAATGGCTGATTACTACAATTCCAATTCCTCCTACGGTAACAAACGTGCTAATGATGAGCAAAGATACTACAACAAGGAAGCTGAAGAACGTCAATCCAGTAGAACTGAAGAAGGTGAAGAAGGTGAAAGAGGATTCTTAGCTACTGTTGGTGGTGGTGCTGCTGGTGGTTACGCTGGTGCCAAACTTGGTGGTAAAAAAGGTACTGCTGGTAAAATCCTTGGTGGTTTAGCTGGTGCCATTGGTGGTAGTATTGGTGCTAACAAATTGGAAGATAAATACGAAGATTACAAAGAAAATAAACAAAACCAAAGTCAATCTTACGGCGGTAACCAATCTTATGGAGGCCAACAATCTTATGGAGGCCAACAATCTTATGGAGGTCAACAACCTCAAGAAGATGAAAGTTTCTTGTCTAAACACGGTAAGAAAATCGGTATTGCTGCTGGCGCTGCTGCTGCCATTGGTGGTACTGCTTTTGCTTACAACCAATACAAGAACAAAAACGATGACTCAGACTCAGACAATGAAAAGTCAAAAAGAAGAAATTCCAGAAGCAGAAGTAGAAGCAGAAGTAGAGACAGAAGAAACTCCAGAAGCAGCAGCAGAAGCAGCAGCAGAGGTAGCAAGAGGGGTAACCGTGATGAACAATCTTTGATTGATGCCGTTGCCCAAAAAGCTGGTAAGGTTGAACAATTAAAGAGAGAAGGTGCTTCCCGTCGTGACATCGAACACGCTGAAGAAAAACTCAGAAAACAACAACAAGAATTAGCCAGATTCAGAGAAGAACAAGCTGCCAGAAGATATTAGGTTATTTAATGATCGACTTGGTTAATTAGAAGATAAACTTTATCTCTAATTGTGATACTTTTTATTTTTGATGATAGTTATTTAAGTAAGTTTTTTTTACGCAAAATCAACATTGTGATTTGTTTTTTAAACTCATCAGCACTATCAGATGTAGATAACACTCCAAACAGTTGCTCCACAAACAATTGCGACAATTGTGTTAGCTATGCCAATTGGTCAACTCAATTGATCAACGCTGCAACGGTGTTGGTGTAACACTGTAAACTGTATCGATGTATATCTGTATTCCTTTAGCTATCGCTTAGCAGCCCAGGTGTAGGCTATTACAAGTTCTGGCGCTATGCTTTAAGGGTGAAATCGCTTTGCGAAGGTGTCCTTTTGAGAACAGCCGTCAAGGTTTGTGGTTTGTGTTGGAGGCACACCCATCTGTGTGGTTTTTCTACGAAACATTCCAGATGCAAGTTATTAGAGAGCAGGTGTTGGGTGTATGAGTTCATCACCACATCCACGAAGCATATAAGCCAGTGCACACTGCTCTTCCTTTCCAATCATCTTCTGGATGCCATTAAAAATAATTGGCTAAGACACCTTTTATCTGTTTTCTCAGCTATTTTTTGTTTTCAGAGTCTACATAGCACTCCGGTGTATAGGTTACGATTACTTTCAAGAGTAAAACAATATAAATATGTTTTGAACACCTCTTAAATTTTCTTTCGCGACCCAATTCTTTGTATTTGACCAAAACCAAGTAAATAGATATAAAAGCCATCATTGAGCTGCCATTTCTTGCAACTTACCACCCTTTCTTACGTATCAATATCTCTTTAATTACACTGAGATTTAGGTTTTCCCTGTTTTACTTGTCTATCAATTATTTTCTTTTAATTCATACTCGCAATGGCTGATTTCTTTAATAGCTTTTCCGGTCCACCAGACACTACTGCTACTAGGGGTTACGATTCTGATTCCTCTCGTTCAGCCAATGAAGATTCCGATGGTGAAACCACCAGAGGATTTTTAGCTACAACTGCCGGTGTTGGTGCTGGAGCATTTATTGGTGCCAAATTAGGTGGTAAAAAGAGTAAAAAGGGTAAAGTTTTTGGTGCTTTAGCTGGTGCTGTTATTGGTGGTGTTGCTGCCAACAAATTAGAAGATTGTTATGAAGAATACAGAGAAGACCAGTACAAGGAAGAAGAAGAAGAAAGAAAAAAAGCCGAGGCTGAAGCCTATGCTGCTGCTGGATATCCTCCTGCTCCCGGATATGCTCCTGCCCCTGGATACAGTGATGCTGGTTTGGGCTATGGTGCTGCTGCTGTTGGTGTCGGTGCCGTTGGTGCTGCTGCTGGTGCTGCTGCCTATTCTTATTCTGCTGATGATGCTACTACTAGGGCGGCTGATGAAAACGCTAATATCGAAAGATTAATCCAAGAAGTAGCCGACAAGGCAACTATTGTTGAACAATTAAAGACTGAGGGTGCCGATGAAGATCAAGTACAATTAGCTCAAACTGCTCTTGAACAAAAACAAGCTGAATTGGCCGCTGCAAGAGAAAAACAATATTTAAGAAGTTTAGAAGGGGATCAAGGTGGAGAACCTGTTCAAGAAAGAGCAATTCCACCTTCCGTTGTTGACCAAGGTTATGGTTATGAACAAGCTCAAGCTCCACCTCCACCCCAACAAGTCGACGAGGGCTCTGACATTGAAAGTATAAAAGATGAACTCCAAGAAAAACTTCAAGAGCTTGATGAATTGAAGAAAGATTCTTCTGCTTCATCTTCTGATATAGAAAGTTTGCACGAAGAAATTCAAGAATTAAGAGAAGAATTGGAAGAAGAAAGAAAAGAAGCTGAAGAAGACAAACAAGAAGCTTTAGAAGATGTCAGAGATGATATAGAAGATCTCAGAGAAGAAATAGAAGAATTAAAAGCCGGCTCTGACAGCGATAAAGAATCTGATCTTGAAGAATTGCAACAAGAACTTGAAGATAAACAACAAGAATATCAAGATATACAAGCTGGTAAGGAGCCAGAGTCAAGCTGGAAGTTCTGGTAATTATAAAGCATTTCAACGCTTGTTTTTATTTATTTATTTATCCATTTATTTATCCATTTATCTATTTATCTATTAACTATTTTATCTTAATTTGATTCTCCTTGATCTAATTTAGTTTAATGAATTTATTATACTTTTGTTGGGTTTTTATTCTCAATGCTGTGTTCCATTTTGATATTTTAGTTGCTAATAATATTTTTGACAGGGTTGAGAACTTGAATGTATGTAGAAGTAACTGTCATGACCAGTGAAAAATCGGTGACAAGAAGCACCACCAATGATTCTCTCATCTTAAACTTCAAATTTTAATAGAATAAGCAACAATCGGTAGTAGGTTAACGTTATTGTATAATGATACAAATATATATATCATCCAGCTGTTGTTTGCTACAATTTATTAGTATATATAACCTGGAGACCAGATTTGAACTAGACGATCATAAAAACTGCAGGTAGCAACGAATTTTCCATCTGTCGACCAATCAGCGCCATAAACCATACTATTGTGATTCTCTTTAAACACTCTTTCAACTACAATTTCATTTTCATTTTCTCTCTTGTTTAAGATTTTAGCACCATTATACATACAACACGATAGTAATCTATCATCAGTATCGTCTTTCCCACCAAAAGGTATCAATCTCCATACACCACCTCCTAGGTTCAAACTTTGATTAACTTTTGGTGGTAAAGAATATATCAAGTCGTTTGGAGGCAATACTCTCAAATCAAGAGATCTCACATTATCATCATAAGAGCCAGTCATGAGTTCATAATGATTTCCATTTACATTCCAAGAACCGTTTCCGTTATAATCGCCTGGAGTTGGAGTTAGAATTGAAACTATGCCAGCATTATGAATTCTGTCATTTTTAAAAATCAATTGATTGGACCTAATATCATGAGCTAATAATTTACAATCATCACCACCAGTAAATATAACATTTTTCAAAAAATCATAGCTACTGAAGTTTCCCGTCCATGCTTCTAAAGAATGATTTTCATCAAATGAGTTTAGTATATCAAGCGAAGAATTTTGTAATTTCAATGTATAAATCTTGCCACTTGTTAATGTTACTAAAATCAATGAATCATCAACTGATGAAAAATTTATTGAGGTTATTAAAGACGTCTCATCAAATAACTGAAAGTTTTTAATTAAAGATAAATCAATAAGAGAATCCTCAATGGTCAATCTCCATAGAGTAATATTCCCAGTTGAATGTACTGTTGCAATCAAGGTGTAATCAAAGGGAGAAATTTTTAAGTCTAAAATAGCACTAGATGTTTCTTGTGTCTTGATCAAGGCGAGGGAGCTAAAGCTGTTATTATATTTCATAATATCTATAGAACCCTTTCTATCTGTGCTGTTGTTGTCATTGACTTTATACGTTCCTAGAATGAGGATGGAGGTATCAATTGGATGAATTCTCAAACAACATGGAGGCTTTTCAGTTATGCTGGAACATAAGCTCTTACAAATAGGTATTCCTTCTTCCTCCGGTAAAATTTCAGAACAGTACTCTGACATTGCAATCTTTTGTTTTCTTGTTTTGAATTCCAGCTGGTGATGGTGATGGTGATGATGGTGATGGTGATTGTGTTGCTGAAGGAAGAACGACAATACCACGTGCGTTTTTTGTTTTGTGGGTTCGCGAAAAGGAAGCAAAAGCAGCAGAAGATTGGCGCTTAGTTCAGAAGAAGAAGCACAAAATGTGCTGTGCGAGATGGCTTTCTTTTAGTGATAAATAATGGTTTGCTGGTGTTTATCCTTGGTGATGTTCTCTCACAAGAGCTGAAATCAAATACATGATGGATATAACACAACTCTTGTTTTTATTTATTTCAGCTATAGCTATTAAATGCTGCTATAGCTATTCCGATGAGACATATGATCAGCTTGTCCAGGGTATTAACTATTGCACAGTTACCAGTTGCATTGATCATGGTTTGACTTTGGGTGAATTACCTGATTCATGTCAATTATCACTCTGTATTAATGATTTGATTACTTCCAAATTACAAATTCATACTATTTTTCAGCCAAATAAACATAATAACGATAGGTTACCAGGTATGACTGGTTTTACTGCTGTAAATCATATAAATCAAGAAATCATCGTGGCGTTTAGAGGATCAACTAAGCTAATTGATTGGTTAACTGACTCAATTGCAAAACCTGTGCCTTATTCACCAATCCTATCAAAGTATAAAGAATGTGGTGATTCTTGTTTGGTCCATCTCGGGTTTTATAGTGCTTTAAAAAACTCTTTTAGAGTCATTAGAGAATCTGTAGTTTCTCTCAGAAAAACTTATCCAGATTATAGATTGTTTATCACAGGGCATTCAATGGGTGCAGTGTTTGCTATTTTGGCTGGTATTGAATTTCAGTTATCTGGTTATGACCCTCTAATTATTTCTTACGGTTTGCCGAAATTTGGTAACATGAAAATGTGTGAATGGATAGATGAAATCTTTGATACTGAAAATGTCTCTTATATGATTGAAGCAAACCAGCTTCCCCAGAGTGGTTATATAACAGTAATTCATAGAGGTGATTACGTTCCTTATTTGCCCTTTGGTTCTCTATATTCTTCTGCTGGTGCGAACTTTTTCATTTATAAAAAGCATTTACCTCATGAAAAACATGATGTTGTTTTTCAGGGATCAAACCTATATAATATCAAGAATGATATCGATCAGTTAGATCAAAACGAAATTGATTATATCAGATCAGTTTCCACTTCTTTTGATATTTTGCACAAATATGAACATGGAAGATATTTCGATAAAGTCACCCAAAGCCCACAATGTCCAGCCAATGTTAATAGAAATGATGGAAATGAAGAGATGGAACGTGATTATAGTTAATAAATAATAGTTAAACTTTTCCGTATCAGGAAACACGGATTGACTTTTATTATTTTTTTTCGAACTTTAACTTTTCGCGTTTTTGATTCAATTTGGAACTTTGAATTTGTCTGAAAAATTTTATCCCAAGATAATCTCTACTATACAAAATGTTACAATAATGTCTGTTATAAAATCAAAAAAGATAAGAAGGTTAAACAATGGGAAAAGATCAATCACAAACTCTTTAGCATCTGAAAAGGAAACCATTGATGAAATCAAAATCAATATTAACGATAAAAATAATGATAATGATAACCGGATTAATCACAATCAAAAAACTACAACAAAGAATTTAGTTTATGTCAATATTCTGGATGATGATGATGGTCTCTTAAATGAAAATAAACATGAAAACCAACTTGAAGATGAAACAAAAATCCAACTTCATAAAAAGATTGAAATTGAAAAAGGGAAGGATAGAATAAAATTAGAATCTAAATTCAGTAAAGTTTTTCAAAAGAAAACTCAAGATTTTGTTGATTCAAGTTTTATTCCGCCTTCTATTTCCCCCTCATTGATACTTTCAAATACTAAAATAGATCATAGTTCAATTACTTATCATTCGGAAATCCCTTTAGAAATATCCAACTCTCCCGATCCATATTTGATTCTTGGTGTTGATGAAGCTGGAAGAGGACCAGTTTTGGGTCCAATGGTTTATGGGATATCATATTGTAAGAAGGAATTCTCTTCTGTTTTAAGTTCTAAAAAATACGGATTTAATGATTCAAAACAATTGACCGAACATAAAAGAAGTTATTTATTGTCGAAAATATGCGAGAATGAAAGTGAATTATTTAAAAATGTAGGTTGGGCAACAAAAACTCTCACTGCTCGTGATATTTCATCGGGGATGTTGAAACCAATTAATAATAACAATGGAAATGGTAATTCTGCATTTAATTTGAATGAACAAGCTCACGATGCAACAATCAATCTAATTCAAGAAGTTTTGGACAAAGGCTTAAATATAAAAGAAGTTTATGTTGATACAGTTGGGCCTCCTGCTAGTTATCAAACTAAGTTATCCAGAAGATTTCCAAATGTAAAATTCACTGTGACTAAAAAAGCTGATTCGTTATTTCCTATAGTTAGTTGTGCCTCAGTTGTTGCAAAAGTTACTAGAGATTATTCTTTAGATTTATCAAGAAAAAAACTAGAAGAGGATGATGATAATAATAATAATAAAGAGGGTATTATAGATTGGGGATCGGGGTATCCTTCAGATCCACGAACATCCAAGTGGTTAAAGAGATCAATAAATAAAATATTCGGATGGAATCAATTTGTTAGGTTTTCATGGCAGACTACTAAAGATTGCTTGAATAAGAATAATGGAATTAATGTAATCTGGGAAGATGATTGTATTAAAAAAGAAGCCTATTCAAATATTAGCAAATTTTTCGATAATAGCAATAATAATAATAATAATAATAAAGATTTAATTGAGAATGATTTATCAATTTTATGGTGGGGAGATAATAATTGTGAGATTTGAAAATAAAGGTTTGAAGAAATAAAAAAAACATATCTTACATAGATATATCAATATAAACGATGAGAATCATAGTGTAGGATGTAAGGTGTAAACGAATAAAAATAAAAATTGATATATAAGATTAATAAAGATATTAAAATGAAGTAATTTGTATCTATAAAATTTTAATAGGTGACAATCAAAAAAAAAAGAAAAAAAAAGAATTAGGTAAAATTAAGTGAAACTGAAGGAATTAATTAAAATTAAAGTAATAATTCTAAAGGATTTTCGACAACCTTTTTGAAAGCTTTAATCCATTCGCCACCTAAAGCACCATCGACCACTCTGTGATCAAAAGTTGCAGTAACATTAATAACATCATCAAAGATAAAACCGTTTGGATTAGCTTTATCAGGAATTGCTTTCTTTTCGATTGTTGCAATAGCTATGATAGCGGATTGAGGAGGATTAATAATACTTGTGAATAATTTAACTGCTGGATTCATACCCAAGTTTGAGATGGTAATAGTACCACCTTGGAATTCGTGGGGCAACAATTTACCTTCCTTAGCTCTCTTACCCAAATCTTTAACTTGAGAGGAGATTTCTTTTAAGCCTATAGCATGCGCGTTTTTAACTATGGGAGTTATAAGGCCAGTTGGAGTTGCGACAGCCACAGATACATCGACATTTTTGAATTGTCTGATTACATTCTCGTTTTCTAGCCAGTAGGAGTTAGCTTGGGGAACTAATTGACAAGTTTTAGCGACTGCTTTAATGAGGATATCGTTAATTGATAATTTGAATTGGTTATTGGAGTTGTCATTAAGAGATTTACGTAATTTCAATAATTTTGAGACAGAGACATCTGAAGAGACGATATAAGAAGGATTATTTTGAGAGGATTCAGTTAATCTTTTAGCAATAACGGATCTCATTGTTGTAATTGGGATATCTTCATAATCTTCAGAAGATGAAGGGGCAGCGGCAGAGGAAGAGGCAGTGGTTGGTGCAGGAGTTGTATCGGCAGAAGGTTGTTGTGGAGCAGGTGGAGGAACATAAGATTCAACATCTTTAGCAGTGATACGGCCATTTGGACCAGTTCCAGTGATATTTTTCAAAGCGATGCCTTTTTCTAAAGCAATTGTCTTTGCTAAAGGAGAAGCGAAGATTCTTGATGGAGACAAAGATGAGGATGAAGATGAAGATGAAGATGGAGATGGAGATGGAGATGATTGAGGCTTTTCTGAAACGGGAGCTGGAGCAGAAGATTCAGCAGGTTGGGAGGCAGAAGCCGAAGTGGAAGGAGCGGGTTCGGAAGCAGGAGCAGGAGCAGGAGCAGAACCACCGGCGTCAGCTTCAGTAAAATCAGAAAAAGCAGAGACATCAGCTTCATCTTCGACGTAAATAGCGATTGGTTTACCAACAGGGACATCTTTGGTACCACCATCAACAAAGATTTTTGCAAGATAACCTTCTTCTTGGAATTCGAAATCCATTTGAGCTTTATCGGTTTCGACTTCAGCAATTGGTTCACCTGGCTGCAATTTGTCACCAACAGATTTATTCCAAACGGCCAAGTTACCTTGGGACATTGTTGGGGATAAAGCAGGCATGTTAATGACAGTATAAGGAGGATAGGATTTGTTTGAGGCATATCTCTTTGAGAAAGATTTATTCAGGAGGAGATAGTTGTATGAATTTTTAAGGAATAATTGGCTTGAGTGGGAGTTTTTCAAGATTGGTAAAGAGCATTTTAACAAAGGGTTTAAAGATTTGGATTTCAAGGCAATAGCAGACATTTTTTTTTTTATTTGATTTTTGAATAAGTAAATGGTTTAAGAATGGTTTAAGTGTTGAATGGTTATAGTAAAGTAGAATCGAATAGATTTGATTAGATTAGATCAAGAGAAAAAAGATCAATTGAAGATAAGAAATATAGATACAATGAACCAATTAATGGATAAGAACCAAGAAGTAGGAATTGGGAATTTGTATTAGTTTTTAAAAAACCAACAGAAGAAGAAGAGTTAAGAAGGAAGAAAGAAAAAAAAAGAAGAAAACTATAGTATACTAAGTAGTGAGTAAAACGAAACAAGTGCAGTAGATATAATGAATATTAAAAATGATTTGTTGAGGAAAGCAGAGACTTTTTCCGGTGGAAAAGCAGATTTTAGTGCGGGTAGCGATGTTTTGGCTGTAGAGAGAGGGATTATCCGCAAAAAACAAGTGCTTATGTAAGTGGAGAAAGCGGTGAGTGTATTGTTGAAGCAGGGAATGGATCAGGAGTGGATCAGTTGACAGTCAGTGGGGGCGAGAGAAAGCGTGAGAAAGAAAAACAACAACAGAAGCAGCAAAGTGGTGAGAGAAGCAGCAGCAAGAACAAGAGAAGCACAAGAAGCACAAGAAGCAAGATCAACAGGAAAAATGGACTGGGACAAGGTGTTGAACGTGGAGGAGCAGTTCTACCAGGCAGGCTTCGAGGAGGGCTACCGGGAGTCGAAGGAGCAGAACTACCGAGAGGGCAAGCAGTTTGGGTTGCAGACTGGGTACCAGAGGTACTTGGCCTTGGGAATGCTCAGGGGATATGTGGTGGTGTTGGAGCGGTACTGTGCGGGCGAAGGAGTGGAAGCACAGGTAGCAGAAGCAGCAGAAGCAGCAGAAGCAGCAGAGGAGACGGTCCGGCGGACGGTGGCGGGGCACGTCGCGCAGTTGCGGCAGCTCACGGCGGAGGTGGTGCTTGTCAACGACAGCCGGGGCGTAGCGAAACTCGACGAAACAATTCGACGAGCACGAAATCGGCTCCGGCTCGTGGCAGCGGTGCTCGGACGACGCGGGCCGCGGGCCGCAATGGTGCGCGAGATGACGGAGATGGTGATGCACGTGGCGGGAGAGGTTCGCGTGCAGCAGGACGAGAGCTGGTAGAGAAGCAGATGAGAGGTAGATCCGAAGCAGCAGAGAAAGGACTCTAAACGCCAGCACAACCATGAACAAACTCTTCAGCAGCTACAGTTCGGTGGACCTCACTGACACAGACAGCAACGCAAAGCTAATCAACGACCTTTCTGTCTCCATAGACAACTTGAAGCTGCTCCAGCACACCCAGCTAAGTGCCAGTACTGGTGTTGATGGTGATGATGGTGGTAACATAGCTGAAGATAATACAGCAGCTTCTCCATTTGTTTCCAATAACGAGAACTTCAATTCCCTACAGGACATTTTCCTCAACAAACTCTTGTTTATCAACAACCTAATCAACGAAACTGAATCAATTATATCCCAGAACTCTCTTGAATTGGATTCCATTTTCTACAATCTAATCAAACTAATCAACAAAATTGAAGACTTCAAAACAACTATCGTTCAAAACGACATCCTCCTATCCTCAACGTCCAACAATCTCACCGACAACACTTTCCACACAATTGATAACACTGCTGAAAATAAAGAAAGCAATAATGAAAATAACAGCTCACTAAACGTATCCAACCTATCAAATTTACCTTTAAAAAACATTTCCTCTTCTTCTTTAAATGACCTAAATATCCCAGGCAGTTTTTTGACTGCTTTCCCTGCAAATACAACTAAAACAATCAAAAAGGTACTATCTTCATCTTCTTTACTAATTGCAAACTCAAATTCAAATTCAAATAAAGACACTGAAGAGATCAATAACCAACTAATCTCTACTCTATCTCAAAAACTAGAAAGTTTCAAATTTTGGAATGTTTTATTGTCAAATCTATCCTCTTTAATCCACACTTCCCTATCGAATTTTAAATCTCTATTTAACAAATTCATCTCTCTAAATTTCAACCATCTTTCAATATCTATAAACCAAACTATTTTTGACAACAACAATATTCTAAATATCAATGACTATCTCTCCATCTTATCCCAAAACTCATCAAACATTTCATCTCTAATTCATTTTATTTCTCAAAATCATATCCAACAGAATCTCCCCCAAAATGATCTCTCCTTTCTTCAATTCTTTTCTCAAAATTTCTTAAATCTAAACAACCTAATCCTATCCAAAATATTCCAAAACACTCACCTTCTAATTTTCAATAAATCTCCAAATAACTCAAAATTCTCAATCAATCTAATCAAAATCCATCACAACCACACAAAAAAGAAAAAAAAATCCACCAATAACAGCTCCATTGACTCAATTTTTAACTCACAGATCTATTCTCTAATAAATTACTCCCTCTTTTTCAACTCCCTTCCAATCTACTTCAAAGACCAACTCATCAAAAAAAATTCTCTCTTACTAAACAACTTCTTTCAAAAAATCATCAACTTAAATCTTTACAACAAACTATCTCTCTTCTACAAAATATCCTCAACTGACAACTACAACAACTACAAAAATACCCTCAAATCTCTCTCTCTATCCTCCTTTGACATCAACAAAGAAAACAAAATCAAACTAGACTTAATCGTCCTATTGAAACTAATTTACCTCTTATCTTTCTTAAACATTATAAATAAAAATAACTACCATTTTCTAAACTTCTACTACTTAAATCTTAAAAACAACATTCTAAATATTAATTCTTCACACAACCCCTCTCACAATTCCTCTCGTAACTCCATCTCTCCTCGTAACTCAATCAACAACTCAATCATACAACTATCTCCATCAAAAACATCAAAAAAGGACTTGTTAAACATCAACAAATTCATTCTAAATCTAATCGAATTGTTCAAAAAAAATTGTAATCTACCTGATTCCTTTTTTCATCCAAATCCTCCTTCCTCTTCCTCTTCCTCTTCCTCTCCAATTACCGATTCTTTTGATGATAATTCAATTTCAAATCCTCCTTCTTTTGAAGCAGAAATCGAAATCGAAATCCAAAGTAAAAACATTAAAAACACAGAATCTGAAGAACTATTAATCATAGGCTCTCATGACTTGAAACTATGGCAAGATAATATGGAAAACTTGAAAAATTTCTTCTTGATAGATAAAATTTTATCCAAAAAACTCAATCAAATCAAAAATTATGCTACTGATTTTAATCACTCCAAAATATATTACGTTTTCAATGAAAAAAATCTAATTCTAAGATCTCAAGAAAAAAAATCAACAAATAAACTCTCAAACCACAATAAATTTCAATCTTTTAATGAAAACACTTTAAACGCCCTAATAAGTGGTGCTTCAACTTCAACAATCAATTTAACTGAAAATACTAATTCAAATTCAAATTCAAGTTCAAATTCAAAGTCAAATAGCACACAACCAAAATCACGCCAAACTCAAAACTCTTTACTAGCTGATGTAATCCCAGAAGAAGGTTTCCTAAATAATGACCAGGTTTGCTTAACAAGAAGATTAACCCAAAGATTCTCAAAAAATCCAAATACTAAATTCTCTGCCCGAATGTCAAAGAATATTTCCAAACAACTATCAAAAAGATTTTCAGTTCAAAATAATGAAAATGAATGGAAATGGGAAGATAATTTCGATAATTGGATTGAAGATCAAGATTTAGACATAAATGTTGATAATGATGATGATCCTTGGGGAAGTGAAATAGATTTAAATTTAGATCTTGATGAAAACTCAGAAAATCACTCAAAAAATTCTAAAAGCTCGAAAAATTCTATTATTAATAAAAGGAGTCAACCTTCTTTAACTCATAAAAGGAGTGAAGGCCTATTAAATGATGATAATATATCTTTAAGTTCAGCTGAAATTAATGATTGGGGTTGGGGTGATGAAGATTTAGATGATAACTTGTCTATTAATTTTGATGATAGTGAATCATCAACAAAAATTAAACCCGATAGTAAATCAGATGTTATAAAATCTAAAAAGTCTTTTAATACTATTAAAAAACCTGATGTTAAGAATGAAAATGAAAGTTTACAATCTGATAGTTTAGATAATTTTGAAAACTATGATGAAGATAGTTATAAAACAACTTTAATTCCAGATGAAATTATTAAAATCATTAACTCCTTCATTAATTATTTTCAAAATTATAGGATTATTAATAACTATAATCGAAACTTAATTATTAATAAAACAAATGAGCTATTACAACTTTTTTATGTCATCTTTGTTTCAAAATATGAAGACGAAATTTTTTTTTACAATGATTGTTATTATTTAAATAATTCAATTAAAAAATCCAATAATTTTAATATCGATCCAGACTCATACCAATCATATTCAAATAGGTCTTCATATTCTTCAGAGGGAAGCATAACATCAGGGGCTTTTGACGATACAATCGAGTATTTATTGCAAGGAATTAAATTAAAACAAGAAAGATCGTTATTTAAAATATTTAATAAATTTAATTCTTTTGATAGTTTGAATGATTCAAATCTTACTGACTTAATTTTGAATCAATTGGAATTTAAATTTCAAGAAATATTTAATGATTTCAAAAGTTTTTCAAAAAGACTAAGAGATGTTTTATTGAAAGAATTGTTTGATTTATTTTATTCAAAAATTATCAATTGTATTTTAAAGCGAAACACAATTACTGAAGTTGAATGTGAAGAACTAAATAGAATCATTACTGTTTGTTTAAGCTACATTGAGAATTACAAAAACTTTTATAATTTTGGTAATAAAAATATAGTTATACTTGAGAGCTTTAAGAAAACAGTTGGAAATCATCACAGATTGGAAAATTTTAAGCTAATAATCTCCAGTCATTTGGACGTTATAATGGAAAATTTCTACAATGGGGAGTTTTATGATCTTAAAACATTTGAACTTGTGCATTTAATCCTGGCAGCTTTTAGTAATAGTGAAATCAGAAAACATGCAATTTCTGAGATTGAGGACATCAGAAGTTCGTGATTTATTGCTCAATGCATTTGTTATTATTGTTGTTGTTGTTATTTATTGTGGTTGTTGCTGCCACTGCTTAATTTGTCTTTTCATTTATAGTTTTCGAATTTCAATAAATATTGGCGGCTCAATCCACAAAAGTCAGTCGTTTTCATGCGCATTAAATGGAGTCCATCAATATAACGTTATGATTTGATTTTGAAAACATTCAGTCACATAAGAATGATTATGGTCTGCTTATCTGTTATCAATTCGAAACTCGATGAGAAAAAACACCTTATTGTCTGAAAAGGTTAAGGGCTTTAAAATCAAACCCATGCTTAATTTTAAAACGGGTTTATAAAAGACGTTTTCATTCCATTTATCATTACTATTCAGTTACATTCAAGAATTGTTCAACAGTCGCTTGTTCAAATTCGTGCTTCCAAAATGAGATGTTTTTTATGTAAGAGCACCACGTCGTTATGAAATTGCAAATTTAATGGCAACCCATTTCCAGCACCAACATGCCTTTGGATCTGTGTGTTCATTTGCAGCTTCTTAAGCCTGTTGAGTGTGTCGAAGAACCAGATATTATTTACCAACCTCAAACCAAATAGCGGGCAGATTATAGGATAATATTCATTTGCAAAACAAGGTTTGGGCTCTCCTGTTAACGAAATAAAATGATTATAACTGTTTAGATGAGGTAAGTAAATAATTTTTGAAGTCCTCAAGGATTTTGGTGTTGTCTGCAGAACACCTTCTGGCCATTCTCAGCAAACAACAAAAACAATAAATGCAACAAATACAACAAATACAACAAATGTAACAAATGTAACAAAACGTATTAAATGTAATAAATGTCTCTCTTCAACCGAACAAACAGTCTTTATCAGTGTCTTAGTCACAAAGAACCATAAAATCTGGGTAGAATAGGAGGATACAGAGCTCAGTTTTTTGCTTTACGAGTCAGGCTGGGTTCTCCTTAGAAGAAGTTACAAAAAGTAATTCTTGTGATTTGAAGGAACGAATATTGTTGAGTAGAGAGAATATGAAGGAATTATAAAGTTGTTGGCTCTTCAACAGTGTTGTAGTCTTCTGCTGCATTTGAAGAGAATTTATTCATTTTTAAGGCTGAAATGAAAATGAAATAGCCATGAAATGCCATGGAATGGCTATTAGGTGCTATTAAGTGGGAAAGAAATAGAGTATGGATAACATTTTCTGATAAATAAAAAAAAAGGTTGAGAATTTGTGATGGAAATCGACTCTGGTTGGGTTCTTTTTTTGTTGTTTTTTTGCAATTTAACCAGATAGAAGAGCAATTGAACAAGGGAATCTTGAATTTTGGTTTTCCACAAGTTTTGAAAATTATAAAATAGTCCATGAACATGATTAGTGCAAATCAAACACTAAAAAAATAAACCTCAATTGAATCTCAGTCAGATTAATGATTTTTTGGTTTTTGACTAAGTGTGGTTATCAATTTTAATGGTGGTAGGAAAACTGCAAGATTGCGAATCAAGAATAGACGAGTTAGGAGAAAGTGCTTCAGAGAGCTGGTGTAGGTTTTGGAGCTTGGTTTGTTTAAATCAAAGAATTTATATTGATAAAGAATTATAAATTAGAAAAATAAGGATTGGTTTAACCTTAAAAGATATAACAATGACATAAAGGGCAAGATGGATTAAGATACATAAAAAAGATCCTTTGTAAATAAAAGAATGATTTAGCCAGCAAAAAAAACATTCTAGCATGAAAAGAAATCAACATTAAAAATAGTGAATATAAAAAAACTAAAAAAACTAAAAAACTAAAAAATTAAACAAATGAGCAAGAAAAAGCCAAATGAAGATTAAAAATATAATATAATATAATTATGAACAAAAAAGAATGAAAAGTCTCAAAGTTTGAAGGAAAAACAACAAAGTTTGAAGGAAAAACAACAAAATAGAAGATAAAGTGGAAGAAACATAAGAAATCAATAACAGTCAGTCAAAAAGGTTTGGAATTCGAAGTAAAGGAAAATGAATAAATAGAAAAAAAAAAAAATGTAAAAGAAAAAAAATGTAAAAAATGTAAAAAATTTGATGATGTAGTATTATGAAAGATGAGTTACATGATAATACAACAGCCTGATTCTTCCTTGGAAGTTCTTGCATCAGAAGAAATTTGATTTGTATTTGAGTTGTAATGATAGTGTTTTCTGCTTCTTCTTGAGTGATTAGTAATATTGCTAGGAATAGGATTGATATTGATGCTATTAGAATTGTTATTTGTGCTATTATTAATAGATCTTGATGGGGTATTGATTAAAATGGAGGAAGAGGAAGTGTCAACAATGCTATTTTTATTTTCTTGAAAACTTGCACTTCGATTTGATTGGACATTTGAAATATCATTTGTTATGTAACTGTTTCTATTTTGTCTTGATGGGGACATTCTTAGAGTGGAAGAGCCTAGAGAGGTGGGATCGAAGGTGTCATCATCACTTGCAGCAGAAGGACCAGCATAAGAGTATCTCTGATATTGACGATTAGTGTTTGTGTTGTAGGTTGAAAATTCGTTATTGTAACTATGGAGACTAGCAGGGCCGGATAAAGTGAATCTTTTGTTATAATCTCTTATATTGGTTGCTGTATTAACGAATAAGGAGGCATTTCTGATGATATTGTAATCTTTGTTTAGAGAGCTTAGGGGTCTTAAACTTATGTGGAAGATTGTGCTTGTGGCTAAATTTATGTCTTTTATTTGCATTCCAGAACGAACAGCTCTACCAAGATGTAGGAAACGGATTTGGAAGATATTGACAGGTTTTTGGCCCCAAGAAGGATCCCAATTTATTAGTAGGTAATAGATTAGATCCGAGATTGAGATTTCGAGAGTTGATCTTGCGGTTAATCTGTTTTCATAGATGAATTCTCTGTTTAGAGTTAAATCAACTCTAGAGCCATTTATAAAGAATAGTGCTATTTTGATTTCGACGTCGTCAAACATTGAATCTGAATCGTCCATAAATCTGACATCAGCCATTTTTGTGGATTGTATAATATAGTGTACTAATACAAAGTGAGTTAGTGAGTTAGTGAGTGGATAGAGGATATTTATATGATTTGAGATAAATGAAAGAAGATAGTTTATATGTATAAACAAGGAAGCAGTAAATGTAGAATAAAGGATGAAGTTATGAATTTATAGAAGTCAGAGATAAATTGGGAGCGAAAAGATTGAAGATGTAGTTTGTAGAGCAGTTAGGAATCAGGATAATTTATGATTTTCATGTATAGTATAAGTGTCTAAATATGTCTAAATATATATATATATATATATATATGTATGTATATATATATATATGTATATATATTTAATAAGTAGTATGGTAATATAGATTGATTATTAAGCTAGAGAGCAATTTAAGATAAAATAAAAAAACGAATTTGAGGTTTAAATAATTAATATTAAATATGATTTGTTTTTTTAAATTTTTGTAAATTTTGTAAATTTTATGATTTTTATGATTTTTAAAATTCTTAAAATTCTTAGTATTGGAAATTTAATGTAATTGTAGTATAATTGCCAAAAAATTAAGTGATTAATAAATGATTAATATTAAATAACTTTAAAAGGGTATTGCTGGTATTATTGTCTAAGAATAGGAGGAATGGATTGAAGATAAAAGTTGTCAGAGTCTTTGGTTGGTAGATAAAATGATGATTGAGCGTAATACCAAAAGATAGGAAAAGATTTGGGTCTAGAAAAGTAAAAATAAAAATAAAAAAACTAAAACAAGATGAAATTATTATAATTATAATTATTATTATTATTATTATTATTATTATTATTATTATTATTATTATTATTATTATTATTATTGTTATTATTATTATTATTTGATATTGATTGATACTAATTGATTGGAAGAATAAAAAAAAAAGAACAAAATCCAAAGGAATATATATAAAAGGATATGGAAAAATAATGCTTTTTTTTTTGTTATCTGTTTTTGTATATTATCTAACGGTTTGAATATTATTTTATGATTTAGATGTTATGTTGTCTAAAAGTGTTGAATTTGTGTGCTTTTAAGAGTTAAGGTACGATTATACGTTTAGTAGACAGAGAATCAGAAAAGTGTTGATTGGGAATATAAAATTGAGTTATGGAATAAAGAAGCAAAATGGAAAGCAATTGAATCAAGATAATTGATGATTTGTATCAGATTAACAGAATAAAACTGGATTGTCAAATTCTAAAAATATGAATATGGACGCAGATCAGGTAGTGGGATGTGACTTTCAACAGAGGCTGGATATGGGGAATGAGAGTGGAAAGACAGAGAAGGGAGAGAGAAGAGAAGACCGAAAAGAAAAAAGAAAGCAGGCTTTCAGAGAGATAAGAAGAGCAGCAGAGCAGGAGAAGAAGAGGAAACAGAGGACTTTATATATCTCTGGCCCTGAGCGTCTCCATCGCCATTGTCGGCGGCAGCAGCACCAGCAGCTTTCCCGCGCCAGAACGCGCCAGAACGCCGGCGCGGGGCTGCGTCGGGCAGTGTTTGCGGAAATTCCTCTTGTTCAAAGGGGCCAGCTCACCGTGTCGGGCTGGAGCATGCACTGCACTCCCGTTCCCGCGGGGGCCACCCGCTTTGACCGCCTGCGCAGGGTTTAGCGGGCAGCCCTGGCGCGGGTTTGTTCGCTGGCGGTGCCCCGCGGTCAGACCCAGATTCAAGTCCAGACCGGGAAGCACAGGCGGCTCACGACGCCAGCCCAGCGAACAGCACAAGTCGCGCTGGCGCCGAGCCCGCTTCTTCTCTTGTCCTGCTTCCTGTGCTTCCTCTGCTTCCAGACGCTTTGTGGAGCTGCAGTGTCGGCAGATAGACTTTTGCCGCATAAGCTTTTGTCAACCTGGGAATTTTAATAATTTTCTTAAAATCTAATGACTGCGAAAGGCCCTGTTGAAACCAGAACCTGGCCGATTGCCTGTGACTCTGAAGTCTGTTTCATCTCAGCTCAATTAATCCATTCAAGCAATCCAGTTTTTTCTATCAAGACATCACACCCCAAAAAGTTAAATGGATACTTTAGGAAATTTCAGCTGATTTCGTGGTTTGCAACTAACTCTAGCGGGAGCTTTTTCAGAAAATTCATTTACTTTTCTGATTAGAATTCAGTCTTGAATCGCTCCAGTCAGTAATTGGCAATACTATTCAAGCAAAACACTAGTTCGCTGATAACTACGGCTCCAGAGAGCCTGGACAAACACGCTCTGCTTTCTGTTGGGTTGCTATTGGCGTTTGACCAAATTCAAGTGGTTTAAAATGGTTTAAAAAAATTTTAGATCAAAATGATTTAAAATAGTTTAGATTGATCGAAAATGACCTAATCGCACAGTTTATGCGTGGTAAAAGTGCCCAGACAGATAGATCTCTCACGGTTACAAATCTCACCACCGCTCCAACCGTTCCCACAAAGCAACTCACTCACTCATTTCCATTTAATCTTTCAATTGCCTCAATCAGCTCCAACGTTTTTACGACATTTGACAATTATAACAATCTCTCAATAAACTTCGCTCAATTGTTTTACTTGATTATTCCTCCTGATTGTTTCATTCATTCAATCAATCAATCAATTAACCCAAATTATTGCTTATAGTGTTTGAAAATATTTTAGAAATTAAATCACAATTTACTGTAATCAATCGCAACTGCTTATTAACAGCTCTTTAATGTCTTTTTTTGTTCTTTTTTGTTTGTAAAGTTTTAAAAGTATAATTTTTGAAATTTTAAATTAATTTCTTTACCCCAATTTTATTTTCTTATTTCTTATTTATTTATTACTACTACTACAATCACAATCACCATTACGACTACTAAATTCATATTTAAATTCTCAATCCTTGTTGAATTTATCCAAATTATAGCAATTATTTCTCAACTCAAAAATTCAGTGTTTTTCTTTCTTTTGTTTGTTTTAATCTGACAATTATCAATTATCTATCATCCAGCTATCACTTATCTTAAGTTAAATACGAATTTTGTCTGAAAAAGGATTCAATTCTGGCTATTTTTGTGTAATCTTTTTGTTATTTCAAAGCAATTAATCATACGTTAAATGAATATCAATTAATTGATATTTAATTAATTTGATACCAATCCAATTAATCGAAAACAAAAAACAAAAAAACAAGATAATAAAATAATAAAATAATTATAGCTATATAACATTACACAAAACCAGCTTAAAAATAAATAATAGATCAATTGTTGAATAATATTATTTATTATTAACTAAAATTATTATTTATCAATAATTATCAAATAAAGAACAGCATCTATCTTTTTACAACATTACCCAAGTTGTGGTCCAATTTTTTAGTACCAATTTCATTTATTGTTTCAAGATTAAAATCAGCATATAATTAAATAAAACTACTTTTATTTAAGTAAAATTCTAATGAAATTATGAAATTATGAAACTATGAAACTATGAAACTATGAAATTAACTTACAATTAAAAAACAATCGCTACCTCTTCCCTATCCATCATCACCATCACTATTACTACAATCTACAATCTACAATCTAAAGTCTACGCTATTTCTCCATCAACACTCTATTTATCCACACTATCCCTCTCTATACTCTATTCAAGACAACTCTCCAATCAGCTCCTTCTCTTCAAATCTATCCCACCATATATCGCGTATATCATTCATATTCACATCAATACTCACTCTATTCTGCCAAAAACTCAATTACATGGGGAAAAATAAACTTATCCACTTCATCTCCCCATATTATCTCCAAATGCTCATACTCGTCGATTCCAATCGACTTCACTTGCTCCCTCTCTTTATTATCAGGCAACTGCCTCAAAATAATATCAATGTCAACCAATGAATCATTCCTTCCATAGATCAATAGCATGGGAATTTGAATGTTTCTGGTTGGAAAACTGGGGATCTTGTAGTTCAACTTGCTATACTCATCGTTCATTGAACTGTCGTGCTGCTTCTTTATGATTTTCGAATTCAAAAAATAATTAAAACTGTACGAATCGTCAAACATCTGAAAGCTCTTATTTCTCATAATTTGAAACCAATGCACAACCACTTTAACGCTCGTTGTCGAGTATAAATGCGAATATGACGCGATTTTCTGCTCATACTTGATATTCTTCCCGTACCAATTAAACAACATCACGTTCGAATTGTCAATAAGCTTGTTAAACAATGGTGGAAACATAATCGATTGCCAAAACGTCGCTGATGGTAACAATGCACTCCTTCCAAAAAATAAATACATCAAGTTAGGACTTAACTTCATCAACGTATCAACAAAATAATGATTCAACCCCTTGGGTGTTAGTGCTGGCGATAACGCTATCAACTTTTTGATTTTTTTATTCAACTCGGGATGCAAACTTAACGTAGCAAACGACTGAGCTGTTCCTTGACTAAATCCAATATAACTCAAGTTCTTCTCGTTGGTCAATTCCAATATGTAATTCAATGAATCCGGTATATCATATAACGCAAACTCATCAATTGAAAAATCCCAAAAACTGTGCTTATTATCCTTAATCGATGAAAACTTTCGAGAATACTTGTTTCCTCTGTTATTCCCCAACCACACATCATACCCTAAATCTGCCAACACAAATGGTAAATTCTTCTTGCAATCAATCATTGTAACCCAAACCTCACTATTCATTAACAATCCATGATGTAAATAAACAACTGGCTTATTTTCCTTACGATTGCCATTCTTGCCATTCTTAATTCGATGAATAGTCAAAATATATCCATCTGTTGTCCTGACTAAATGTTCTTCGGCTTCATAATCAAATATCTTGCACATTTGAATAAAATCACTCGCTTCATTTATCCTCTTCATTAACGAAATCTCATCGCTCTCAAGCTCTTTCACCTTTAAATTAACCTGCAATCGACTATCCAATTCTTCATATATCACCTTGACCAAATCATCAAAAAACTTGATAATAAAATGTGGCAAAAAATATGTTATAATCGATAACGAAAACTCTGTCCAAACTAATCCCAACGATAAAAATAAAATCGACCATTCAATCAATTGTAACCGCCCTATGAATGGAATATGCATTCTTGATTCTTTTTATCCGATCTTTCTGATATAAAATAATCAACTGCCTGGTTTTCTTTCGATTCACTTTCACTCGTTCAAATCAAAGATTCAAAACGAAAGCGAAAACGAAAACGAAAACAAAAATAAATTAAATTGCGTTTGTGTTTTCAAATTGCGCTCCGATTTCCATTTTGCTTTTTTTTCTTGCATCAAATAATAAACTTTGATCCATCGCATTGTTTACCTTTCTTTTTCGTGGAAAATCCGCTTGTATGGTCGTCCTTTCCAATTCACTCAACTACCTTCAATTGGCTGTTTTCTTCTCCAAAAAGCTCAAACAGCCCGATTCAATTTTGTAATTAAATTAAGGCAGCAAAATACCCTTTCCTCTTTTATTTTAATCATCCTTCTGCATTCATTTTTTGGCATGATTCTTCAGATTAACTTCAGGCGAAAGTAGTTTCATCAAATCAGATAATATCACCTTATTTAGGTTCAATTTGGCTAACTAAATTCCTAACTTGGAAATTGTCGCATTGTACTCAACCGAACCTGGATTCTTCGGATTGCTACTTTTTCATTCGGACTATATACATTCACGAACACCCGTCGGCTCGGATGTTCGTCATTATCCGATAACGTTGTTTTTCTTATTTTTTTGAGTGAATAATATAACATACATTAATCATATACTGTTTTGCTTTGCCTTTATGTTACTGTTCTAGAATTTGGTTTAAAGCAATTATAAAATATCAAAGAATCATCATTATGCTAAAGAATACCCAAAAACAAATTAAAAATCTCAAATTCATTTTTGAATTTCATTTGGCCTATGTTTCAATTTCAATGTTACCAACTTGAAATGTAGCTCTTTAATGAAACGACTGAAATTATTAAAATCTATAAGATCTATAAGACCCATAGTTTTTATATAATCAATGAAAGTTCAGAAACTCTCTGAAATAATATCATCTGTTTTGTTGTAACTTATCAACAATAGCAATGTAAAATAGCAATTATACGTTCACCACCATCTGAAATTCCATTTTCTAAATCATTAACCAAAAAAAAGTAAACCAAACCCTTTGATCTTCAGTTCCTTTTTTATTGTTTTCTTAACTATTCGAATATAACTTCACCGCATCCACATGGACACTCTCTTTCATCACCATCATCAAACCATTCTTTAAAGCATTCAGCATGAATATGATGTCCACAAGTGAGTAAATTTAAACTTAATCCTTTAATAGGAATATCACAGTAACAGCATTTACTCGTAAACGTTTTACAATTTTCACATATCCAATATCTACTTCTAACTTCTTTTTCATTATTTTCACTCAATTTCACTTTGTCATTTGTAATAATGTTTTTGCAATTAAAGCAAAATGAATTAATATGCGTGTTTTTTAATCCTTCATTCAGTATTTCTGGCAATCCACAATATTTCAAAATTAATGAAGAAATTGAAAATAGTCTTTTTCTTGTTAAAATTTCAATAAAACCATGAACCCATTCTAATGCTTGATATTTTGTAAATAAATTACGAAATAATAATAATAACGATACACACATTAATATATCTCCTTCTTCAGTTGCATAACTGCTAACCCTTGTGATAATTCGCTCTGGATTCCATGGAAATCCGTTAGAATGATTCATGTTGATTCTCTTGACTAGATTTTCCTTATCCAATCGCTCTTGAGAAACTTCCAATATACTTTTTGCATTTTGATTATGTCTCTCATCTCTAAAACTACTAACTGTGCTGGCATAAACATTGCCATGTTCTCCTGATGATGAATTGTATTTTATTTGCTTTGTTAAATTGCTCTTTAAACTAAGAGTTCCAGGTAGTCTCTCAGTTGCATTATCTCTTTTAAATTTATCCAATGGATAATTAAAATTAGAAAGCCTAGAGCTCTTTGATCGAATTAATCCACCTAACGGCGAATCCTTTGGAATACTTCTTCCAACAGAAAATGATAATGGCGAAATTGAAGATCTAAAGGAATGTGAAATGTTAAACTCTACATCTTCATGATTAACATTTTGCTTGTTATTATGATCGGAAACATTCACAGTACTCTTCACTTCACTTGATGAATCTAGCATCCCAAGACTAGATGTTGAACTTTCTAAAGACTTTGGATTTTTGATAAGAAAATTGCTCTTTACTTTGTTGGAATTGGAATTATAAATTGAAGGAAATGACTTAGGGTTTACCAATTCCTCATCAGATTCATCACTGTCATCTAAAATCGCACTTTCATTATCTTTATAACTAGTTCCTGATTTTTGCCGCAGCTGGTTGATTGCATGTAAAATTTCTTTATTGTCGTCAGTATCACTTAATGATTTTTTTTTTATACGTTTATTTATACTGGAATTACTATCACTTTTTCCATTTTGTTCATTTTTATTGGAAGAACCATCCACCTGAATTTTCGGTACTAATTGCAACATTGAGAGAGTAGACGATTCAACTGAAGAAGCATAGAAACGATTTGAACCGGTAAAATTTTCAGTATTATCGCTTTTACTTTGCTCTTTACTTAACTCATCAGTGTCAAAATTACTAAAAATATCTGAATTATTATCTGATCCCTTTCTTTGAAATTTCATATTTATCTGATCTTGAGATAAATTCCCACTCATAAAATCTTTTTTCCGATTTTCTTGTTTTATCAAGATTACTGTCAATATCATTTTCCACAATTTAAAATGCCTGAAATATTGAATTTCTGTTGCAACTCTTATATTATCAATAATTATTATCAATATTTTCACAGTGTCAATATCTTTTATCAAAATTAAAAACTTGATTAAGCAAACTATTTGTGCATTTTCAAAATCATCTGAAAAATTAAGTTTGTCACTTAGAGACATTGATTCGTATCCAAAAAAAACTTCATCTACAATTTTCCGAATCTCTTCAATTTTTAATTTATTCAAAATAGATTTGCTTTCTCTTATTGGTGGTTTTTTATCTTTATTATCAAGCATTTCCAAAACAGAAAAAAGATTTTCACCATTTTCAAAAATTCTAGGTATCTGCAATTCTTCACCATCCAAAAACTCCATTAAGCGATAATAATACCACTCAACTCCTTCTCCCAAGTACCTAAAATAGCTGTAAGAACAACGTTGAAAAATTAAATCGAAATCTCTTTCAATTTTTATTGGGTTACATAAATAAATCAAAGGTATTGGCGTGTTTTTAAAACTGAATTCAGGATTCCTGGCAATTGAGTCAAGAAAAGAATTGGAGCTGGAATAATTTTTAGATGGTTTCAAGTTTGAAGATGTTCGACTAAGACTAGGCACATTGAGATTGGGTTGAACAGATGATCTCAACTGGCCTGAACTGTTAGATGATGTATGGACAAGACTTGATAATGGAAATGAAACATCCAAAGAAGATTTTAATAGATTATTAGTTATATTTTTAAATGGAGAATTTGTAAGATTTTGAAAACTTATTTCTTTTCCAGAATTCTCGATATTAATTGTAGTTTTTGATATATTCTGAGGCTGCTCGTTAACATTTATAGGATTTCGAGCTGAATTCTTGATGTTAGAATGATTTTTATTGTCATTTACTAGATTTTCCACTTCTTGGCCAAATTGATGGTTAGACGTGTTTCTGTAATGGGTATTTTGCAAAGGTTTATTTTCTTTTAATCCACTAATAAATTGATGAGTGGTTTGTGACCTCTGAATTATAGGTCTTGGTATGTCATTAAAAGCTGAGTTTTTGGGAGATTGAGAGTGTGATCTTTCTATTTTCAGTGCAGCTGATGCAAACAAACTATCACTACTATTGCTGTTTTTATTGAAATCATAGATATCATTGTAGGTAGCCATGGGATTTCCCTGCAGATGATTAGTTAGTAAATTTTCATTTTTTTTGTTTAAAATGGGACTATGAGGAGAGTTTCCACTCAAAAAAGATTTTTTAGATTGATCAGATTTAGAAAATTGGTTGGAACTTCCAAAACTAACACCATGCTGATTAATTTGATGATTGGAAAAGCTGATATGTCGTTGAAGTTGAGGAACCGGAAGTGACCCTACAACAGAACTAGAGTTTGAGTTGTTTGAGTCCAAATTACTTGAACCATGAGAATCTCTGTGCGTTCCCTGTGATTGAATATTTTCATTTGTCAGATTTTCTTGATCAAACAGGTTTCTGGGCTTCAATTTAAACAAAAAGGAAGAAAATTTTGGAAAAAAAACACGATTTCCATGATTTTGAGCATGAATTTCACTTATATGGTTAGAACAATCACTCAATATATGATTTATATTGTTATATGAATCATCTATGAGATCTTCTGAATTTCTTAAATCAGGCGTAGAATTTAGTAGATGATTATATTTTTGATTTGTTTCTTTAGAGGATATAAAATAATCATTAAAATTTTCTTTAAAATGTCTTGAAGACTGATAAACCGAATGGCCCTTATCATAGGATAGATTCTCATTTCTGTTTTTATTTAAAGTAAAACAATCATCATTTTGAGAAATAAAACAAACCTCATTAAATCTGGACCAATTAAATTTGACAGAAGTTTTAGGTAAATCTTCTATTGTACATCTCTCACTTCTCAAATCATGCTGTATAAATAATTTATCTTTTGAACAGGTCCATATGTGATTTTGATCTTTCCAACACAAACCAGTAGCTGGCTGCGAATGTTCAGCCAATACAAATCTAGGTATAAAGTTCCTTTTGAGATCCCATACATTCACAAAAGAATTGTTGCCTAAGTAGCAAGATGCAACCTGACAGTCGATAACAGAGGAACAGTTTTCTGTGAAAGGAGACCACGAAACCTTGGCTATCTGACTTGATGTATTTATTGTGAAATCTGGCTGGGAACGATCTTGAATATTCTTGGAGCTCATATTCCACACTTGAATTTGTTGATCACTACCTCCAGAAACAATATAATTGAATTTATTATTCCATTCAAGAGTGAGACCTCCTTTATTGTGGCCATTAAATCTTTTTTCTTGTTTATTGTTTCTCAAATCCCATTTTACTATGCTTCCAGAATCATAGGTAGCAACAATACTATATGGATCATGAGGAGAATATTCATTACACCTTACTACATCAGCATTTGCAGATAAGCTTTTTACGGGCTCTTCAGAACGAAGATCCCAAATTTTTATAACACCATCTCTGGATCCAGACATCAATAGATTAGAATCATGAGGAGAAAAGGCAATGGAATTGACAGGACGATTGTGTGCTTTAAGATTATTGACGATTTTATTATATGTTGATGAAGATGCATCCGAATTATCAAATACATAAACCGAACCTGTTATCGAAGCAACAGCAATCAAATTTTTATTTGAGTGATAACCAAATCTTATGTCAAAGATGGAGCCCAATTGAGTAACGTTCTTTTGTAGAAAAGAACCTTTTAAAACATCTTTTACAATTGTGATTGTGGAATTTTCGTTGTCGATATCTAGAACTTGAATTAAACTTTTCCCAGCAATTACCACTCTGTTTGGGTGAGCAGGATCATTTGAAGAGGAAAGAGCCTGTATTTCGGTATAAGAAGCAAAATTTAATGATGTTTTTGTTTTGTAAGAGAATTTTTTGTAGTTTGAAGAAGTTCTGTCCAAAATATCTGAGCCATGAAGTGGTTGCAAGAACAAATTGTGATTGTTCATTGGAGATTGAGGTAGTGCATTGTTTATTGGCGATGAACTAGATGGACTAGAATTGGAGCCTGGTTGAGCCAAGGGGGAATTTAGAATACTGAAAGGCAAAATACGATGATTAGAAGAGTTATTTCTTCTTGTTCTATTAAAATTTTCAGCATTGAGGGCCATTCTATATTGTGTATTGTGTATTATTGTGATATATATCAAAGATAATCAGATTCGAACAATCGCTGGAAAAGTAAAGACGGACGTTTTCACAAAATTGAATTCCGCTGATGTTGGAGATAGTGGAAAAGATTTGAGGTTTACATCTAAATAATAATTTACTTTAGATAGTAGTTGGAGGTCTTTTGAGTTTCTTGGTTATTGTCCATCAGAATTTATTTGTGGCAATTGGTTTTAATAGAAACGTTTTCCTTTTTATATTTTTCTATGTTTTTTTTAGAGTACAATAAAGCAGTAGCTATTTCAGCTTGATATTTTTTTTTTCTTGGAAAAAACACACTTAGTTTTATATATTGAAATTTCAATGGGTATTTTCTTGAAATGTTATTAGTTTAGTTGGTAAAATTTCTGTTAATGGAGAACAAAAATTTATGATAGAATTCAGATTATAAAAAAATGTTTGAGTTGGTTAGTCATATCAGAGCTTATTAAAATTTTAGTATTCAAGTGTAATTATAGCTTTTTTTTATTAGCAAATGAGTCCATATATTAAAGCTTGGGAATTTAAAGTAAATGTGTAATGATAGAAATGTTTTCAAATACAATGAATATCTTTGGGTACTAATGCAATATAATTTGAGATTTTAAAGTATTTCTATTTATTTATTGATTACTGTTAAACAAAAAGGTTATATTTCTTTTATTTTTATTTGAAGGCCATTATAATAACCATCATTAAAACAAATAAAAAACAAACAGAGTAATCTAGTAAGTTTTTAGTAAGTTTCTAGTTAATGGTGATTGTATCGGATTCTTTTTGCATAACTTGATATATTAATTTTGAATTTCCTCGCGAAATTTAATTATCAATGTTTATTAAAATTTGAAATAAAGCCCATCTAATGATTTTAAATTTTCATGGAGTGTAAACTCGAGAACAAAACAACAAAAAGATTTTTACTCATTAAATTTAAATGAATAGAATTTAATAAACAAGCAAACTTGATAATCAATGTCTATCTTCCGAAGATCTTCTTCAATTCCTGCACAAAAAGAACTCTGAAGGCATTGAATTTCTGGAATTGAGTTGGTTGATCTAATAATTATATTAATACTTTAAATCCACTTCATTCCAAAAGACCCACTTGGGTTAGGTTAAATACATACATCCAGTATAATAGAGTGTTTTGATTTTGGGTTTGTTGAAAATGGGTTTTGTTTGGATGCCATTAACTTTACAATAAACTTTTCGAACAAAATTTCGGAAGCCCTTGCTGCGTAAAAGCTAAATTTGCCAAAGACAATATTAATATTGTGCTCCAAGTGCTTTGAAAAGACAAATTGAAGGTTGGGAAAACATACAGTCTGATAAAGAAGCTCTTCGATGTTTCTTGGGCCCATTTGCGACGATTGTATCAAATTGGCTCTCACCCAAGATCCATCTCTGTTTTCACTTCTGTGGAAAACCAAGAGTCACATGCAAAACCAAGACCACAAACAAGGATCTAATAAACAGCACGTGTAGAACAGCTTTCGGGCCGAGCTAGTTGCTGGTGGCGAATATCCATCACTCAGAACGGCTCTGACTTCCACCAACACTGCCTTCATCTCGAGATTCTGACTCCTTCCCGCTCTGATCCAGTCCCGAGTCAGTAGTGGTTCATTCATCGGCCCGTGTTCTCCGGTAGTGACGGACCGATAACCACGCAGGCACTTTTTTTAATTCGCGTTGGTTGGCTCGACGCAAAAAAGACAGACATGATAAATGTTGATTCATCAAATTTTCCTTTTTTTTTATGAATTTACATTTTTCGAACATCGCAAAAGAAAGATAAGTCTAAATCGGTGCCCATGCATCCATTTTTCCAGATGTAACGAAATGTGTCGAGTTTTGCTGAGCTTTAATACTCTAAGAGTTTTACCCCAGATTTTTGACAGATTTTGATTGCAATCTTAAATGAAAAAAGAAAATTTACCACGTTATCTATTCGGTGAACAACTCAATTTTCGCGGGCTCGTAGACTACCAGCCAAGTTTTTCTTTAGACATCAATACTGAAAAAACCTGAATTTTCGTTGCCAGCGTTGACTTTGGAGAAAAACGTAAAAGTCCCAGGCTTTTTTTTACGGCCTCCCATTGGCCAGATTAAATATGACTGACAAAGCTCCGAATCTGTTTATGAGATTCCTAAATGCTTTATGCTTAAATGGATAAATTCTTATCGATCCTTCTGCTTTTGCTATAATTTCCTTTTATTTTTATTCTCAAGTTCAATTTCAATGGCTTGATGAAAATTAAAAAGCTTATTCTTCATATTAATTCATTCAATCATTACCAAATGGATTTCACATTTAGGTAATGAAACCTAACTGCTGCTGCTGCTCAACCTAATTAGCAAGCATCTCTAAATTGAATTTATTCTACAGCCATCAAACCGATTGATTTGGCTGTTTCATTTAATTGTTTTTCAAGATTTCTGTTTTTTATTGTGTTTCTTGAGAATATATAAACTAATTATTATCTTCTCATTTTAAATTTGTCTACTCCAGTTAAAATCATCATCTATAATTCAACGTCATTAATAGATTCAATTTTTATCTTTTAATACAGCAGACTTATTTGATTAACTTCTCAATCACACCTTGATCAAATTTATTTCTTTATACTCCATATTCCAAATACAACATAATTAATATTTCACTCAAAATGGTTAAAAAAGAATTTTATGGTTCCCTCGATGGTGTTCAAATCCTTGGCTCCATTTCAAACAAACCAGCATATGAAGGTGCTCCAACAACTCAAGCAAATATTTTAACCAAAAAGGCTGTTGCTTTTATTGCTTTACTTCATCGTACTTTCAACAAAACACGTATTGAATTATTGAAAAACCGTGACATCATTCAAGAAAAAATTGATTCTGGTAATTATAAACTAGATTTCCTACCTGAAACTAAAGCAATTAGAGATGATTTAACATGGAAAGGTCCTACTTTAGGTCCAGGTTTGATTGATAGAAGAGCTGAAATCACTGGTCCAACCACAAGAAAAATGGTTATCAATGCTTTAAACACTCCTGTTTACACTTATATGACCGATTTTGAAGATTCCTCTTCTCCAACCTGGGAAAATATGGTCGATGGTCAAGTTAATCTTTATGATGCCACTAGAAAACAAATTGAATTACCAACCCCAAAGAAATACTATAAAGTCGATTTCTCGAAACCAACTCCAACTTTAATCGTTAGACCAAGAGGCTGGCATTTAGTCGATGATCATATCCTCGTTGATGGTGAACCAATTTCTGGCTCTTTGATGGATTTCGGTCTTTATTTTTTTCACAATGCTAAAGAATCGATTGCTAACGGTTTTGGTCCATACTTCTACTTGCCAAAAATGGAACACTACTTAGAAGCAAGGTTATGGAACAATGTTTTCAATGTTGCTCAAGATATTCTCGAAATTCCAAGAGGAACCATTAGAGCCACTGTTTTAATTGAAACTTTACCAGCTTCTTTCCAGATGGATGAAATTATATTCGAATTAAGAGACCACTCAGCTGGTCTTAACTGTGGTAGATGGGATTACATGTTTTCAACCATCAAAAAATTAAGAAACAAATCACAGCATCTTTTACCAGACAGAGATCAAGTTCTTATGACCTCTCCATTTATGGCCGCTTACGTTAAAAGATTAATCAAAATCTGTCATACCAGACACGTCCATGCTATGGGTGGTATGGCTGCTTTAATTCCAATTAAAAATGATCCAGCTGCCAACGAAATTGCTATGGGTAATGTTAGAAAAGATAAGTTACGTGAGGTATTGGCCGGTCATGATGGTTCTTGGATTGCTCATCCAGCTTTAGAGCCAATCTGCACTTCTGTTTTTGATGAACACATGAAAACTCCAAACCAAATACACATCATCCCAGACACTGCTGAAGTGACTCCTGATCAATTGATTGAAACTCAAATTGAAGGTGGTAGAATCACTGAAAAGGGTATAAGACAAAATCTTTACATTGGTTTATGTTACATGGAGGCATGGCTCAGAGGTTCTGGTTGTGTTGCCATCAACAATCTTATGGAAGATGCTGCCACTGCTGAAGTCTCGAGAACTCAATTATGGCAATGGGTCACCCATCGTGCTGTCTTAACTGACACTGGCGCAACTCTTACACCAGAATTGTCCTCGAGCTTATTAGCTGAAGAAACCGAAAAATTATTAAAGATAGCTCCAGTTGGAAACAAATTTGAATTGGCAGCTTCTTTGTTCAAACCAGAAATCACTGGTGAGTCATTCAGCGATTTTTTAACCACTTTGTTATATCCATCCATCACAACTGTCGGTGAACCAGTTGACTTAAATACTTTAGAATAATTTCTTTATCACTGCTGTTCATTTGTTATGTAAATTTCCATAGTTTTTTTTATCTTTTTAATGAATAAATTTTATATGTTTTAAATTTTCAATTTTTAGTTTTATTTCCGATTATTTGGGTTTTTATTTTTCCAATTTTGTAGATCTCAGAAAGAATCTTTCTTTCCATCTCTCTTTCTATCTATCCATCTATCTATCTTACTTTTGCCGATTTTCTTTGAATTTATTCTTACAATGATCATATTTGAACAGAATACTCGGTACCTTAGACAAGACGATATTTTTGTTTCAAACGATTCATCCTACAAAATCAACATTCTTGAAAACGACTTTAGTGATAGCGTTAAATCCTTAACCGCCAAAGGCTATTGCGAGGAATTTCATGAGAAAAACTCGATTATTCTTCCAGCATTGCCTTATATATCAGTATGATCAATTGATTTTATTTACTAAATTGGCTTTTCACTAAAATATTAACACGATACTCCATTTGACCATATGATGAAGTTTGTTTATTCTATTTATTTCAATGATAGAGTGTTAAAACCTGGTGAACCAATTTTGGAAAACCTCATGAAATCCGTTGCGGAAAGTAAGGTATTTTTTTTACCTTTTATTAATGAATACAAATCAGAATTCAAAATATTCCTAAAAAGAAAAAAAAAATATGAAAAAAAACAATCAATTAACCAGTCATTTTGCCATTTTATCCTATAGATCTGGGGTCAGTTGAAAATGACTGTAGAATTAAAAACAGATACTCCAACGTTTCTTAACATTGAGGATCATTCATTTTGCTGTATGTAAAACCATAATTAAATGGGTATTATCCACCATCTATATGGTTATCTGAACTCAAATAACAACTAACATTTTAATATTGAAAACATAAATTCAGTGTTGTTAAGATGCAATATTTTGAATTCTTCAATGGTTAAAAATTTTATGAATACAAGCAAAACTTATGATAATATAAAACTCTACGAATTAGAATCGGCAAAACAGAAAATCAGACTATACTCGAAATCACCATATAGTTTTGCTAGTGACATTGAAAAAAGCTTTACTTTTATATTTAATTATTCACAAATGAGTTTGTTTTTAGATTTAGATAAAAATTTGCCTTTTGTTTTCTCGATTAAAGGAAGAGAACTATTTAAAGATAATTATAAGACAATGACGATTTTGTCCATGGAAATCTTTTCACAAACGAACAATATAAAAAATCTATTGAAAAATATTGAAAATTTAGTCAAATTGGAAAACAATGTAATCTCAGCAATTATATTTAAAAAGAAAAATAGAAGAAGGCTTAATGATGATTATCCGGATTTTAAATTTGCAAACTTCAAAAAGAAAAACACTGAATAACAATGTGAATGATATAAAAATATAAAAATATAAAAATATCATTAATTATTATACTAAAAATATTTATTGTTTTCATTTTTTTCTCTTTTTTATTAAATTTATAGTTTAAGATTTGCTATATAAAAATATGAAAATTGTTTGGATGAAAAGCATGATAAGAAGAAAAAACAGCAAGCTTATAGAATTAAACAAATTAAAAAACCTCCTTAAGACTCAAAACTAAAACATGAATATTGTTGTAAAAAAGTGCAACAAAAACAATGATCTAAATGGAACAAATGTAACAAAATAAAGCAGCAAAAGAACAATACATATATAAATACTGATGTTTGATAATATTTTTTTTACTTTTTCATTTTTTTAAAATTTTTTTTGGGATTTCTCTTATAGAAGACTTGATTCAACACATACAGAGATGTTTTAAATAATGAATTTACTCATCTTCAGCAATCAAAGCCGAAATCATTCTATAAAGATAAAAGAAGAACATAAAAAGATAGAAGGCCAATTTCATAAAGCTTTCGCTTTTATGTTTTGATAAAGTTCTAAAAATCTCAGTGGCATCTAATAAATAGGTTTTCTTGACAAATTTGTTAATATTAAAAGCTAAAACAGGCAAATTAAGCAAAAAACTAAACCAGCAACCATTAATCAAAAGCAAAACAGATAAGAAACCTTGAATAGCATATTCTGGAACCATATAGGAGTTTAATTTCACACATAATTCAACAGGATTAATATAATCACATTCTAGGTCACTATACATGATAACAAAAAAAACCTGAAAGAATAAGCTAACGATGTTAATAACAACAGCAAAAATAAAAAGCCAAGATTCGCCAGACATTTTCGGAAGATTAAAGGATAAGTAGGATTTCCAAAAAATAATCTATGTAGTTTTGTTGATTATATCTGTTAGTTATTTTGCAATAGGGGAAGAATGATTTTAGAAAGAAATCATAACTGTTAAACAAAAAAAAACTAAAGCAAACAAATAAAAATCGGAACTAAAAAAACAAAGATTGCTATATAAAAGACCAGATAATTTTGTACTTCAAGATAGTGCCTGGCTAGCTCAATCGGTAGAGCATTTGACTCTTAGGTTTAGGTAATCAAAAGGTTGCGGGTTCGAGCCCCGCGTCGGGCTATAAGTTGTTATTGTTAATACTTATTTAACTTTTTTGCATCTGATGAAAATTTCTGATTGGTGTTTTTTGATTATCCCAAGATTTCGAGGTATGTAGTTTTCAACAACAACAAATCAGGTATGGTAATTATCTATTGTTTTGTTAATTACCTGGTTTTAATGAATTACAGAGTGGACAATATAAATAGTTGGTTTACCCTAAATAGATTTTTATTGTGTAGTTGTGAAATATTATTATAAGTGCTACTTTTTAAATGAGGAATTAAAAATGTTTATAAAATGCTGGTTTTTTAAAAACCTTTTTGCAATAGTTATTTTATTGCTTTTCTAGTTTGATCTTGGGCGAATCTCTAAAAATCAACCTGGGTGGCTTTAATTTTTAAAATTGAAGGAAATAATATATATAATCTAAAGAACTGAATTTTTAATTTTCTATCGTAAGATCAGAAAAATAAATATTGGGATAAGATTCTTTGGATCTTTAATACGAGATACATGAAGATAATTGGGTGTTTTATCAATTACTGATCTTCTATCCCCACTATCATCAACTTTAGTTTGCAAAACATAAGTTACATCATATTGAAATTCCAAGAATCTCTGTTGAAGGTAAGATCGATAATATTTTCTGGTTTTATCTTTGGCAGATCAGCAGTGGTAATCGATATCATGCTTCTTAGATAAAGAATTTTTTTGTCCTAATTGGCCATCCGAATCTTTAGAAGTTCGCTAAAACAAATTGATAATTAATGAAACAAAGCCAACCGGTCACATTTTTTAATTGAAAATCATATCAATGAATAAAATTAACCTCCAACTTATAGATTTTCAAAGTAGGCTTTAAAAATAAGTCTTAAGTTTATAAGTCTTAATTTAATTCTCTCAGAGAAGATCGTGTTAAAGAGGTTCAAATGTAATGGATCTTCATCTCCAGAAGTTCGTTTGATTTTCTCTTTATCATAAATTAATTCTGAAAATAGAACAATTTATTAAAAAATTAAAAAAAATTGTGGTTAGTCTCCGATAATAAATTTAGTAACGGTTTATTGTTAGATGAATCAAATAATTTAGAACCAGGATTGTTCCCAATGCAATATATGGTCTTTTCTCTTTACATTAAATTGGTGCTGGACTAAATAACTAAAAAAGAGTAATTTGGTAGTTAATTGTTGAAATATACTTCACTGTTGAACATCTAAAGAGGTATTCATTATGATGGAAATGTTGGAGGGTGTTTTGGACTGGTAGGAGGTTAGTTGAAAAAAATTTCCTTATACATTTTGAGCGAGCGGGAAAAAGAAAAAAGGAACATGAGTATTTTCAATGACAGAGAGGTAGTCCTGAATTGATCCTAATTATAAAAACTAACTATTTGAAAAGTTCAATTAAATTAAAATAGAACAACTAGGAATTCAGGGTTCAAGGAACAATTTATATTGGTTTACAGAAAGAGAAAAAAACCATTCTTTGGCCTAATAAAAAAGCTTTAGAAATTTTTAGCAGTGTATCCTAATATTGACAGTAGAAATTAATCAATAATCGTCACTTGGCAATTAACAAATAATTTTGTCTTATTAACAATATAAATTATATTTTGTTGGTTTTAAGGTCTTTGATATGTGAATTCATTTAGATGAAACAATAATTAGACAATTAAGAGTTTTTCGGGATTTTAAGTAATAAAAAACAGGGCTTTTCTGATAAGGCGGGGAATTATGACTGCTATTAGTTCAGAAAAAGGAAAAGAATAAAAAGGAGAAATGCCCCTTCTAAACAAAATGTTTAATAAATAGGATTTGTATGGCAAAGTCTGGATCCAAGATTTGAGTATTTGAGTTTGAAGCTAAGTTTTAAATACACGCTTAAGAGTAATAAGCTATTTTTTTCGGAGAGATAAAATACGACAACAGTAGTTTAGTAAATTAATTCCACCTTGTACGGCATTTAAACCTCACCATTTTTGTAAAGAACACAAGTGTAATATAATTTTGTTTTTGCAGTGTGACTTACACTAAGGAATTGGAATCATTTCTGAAAAGTAAAATATTACCCTTTGTATAATAACCGCCGAAATATCTGTAATAAATACAAATGTTTCTGTATGCTTCCACGATTAATTTATTTGCTTTCCTTTGAAAGCATTGATTTGATTTGATTTAATTATCTATATATAATACCATCAATAAAAGGAAAAAAATTACAGTACATAAGAATTTCTTCTTTTTAACTTTTTCAATATAGTAGAAATTAAATAAGACTTGGTATATTTCTTAGTCTTATTTTCTTGTCGACATTATAAGCAATTTCATTGCCGCTAAAATTTAGTAAAATCTTAATATTCAACGGTTATGCACATGTATACATTAGGTTTGATGCCTTTTTGTTTTTACATAATTTCAAAATCTGGAAACCTTTTTGAAGAAATGATTTTTTTTTCATCGTTTTTGTGTAGGAAAACGAAAGCCGCTGAAGTTGAACACAACCGCTGAAAATTAATCAAACTAAAAAAAAAAAAAGTTTCGAAGTTTGTTTTTTTACACAAAATAAACCATCTCGGAGTTTTTGATTTGGGAAATACTCAAAAGTAGAATAATCGTTTTATACCAAATCTTGAATTTGTTATTCTCATCATCAGCAAAATTTATCTGTTTATTGGTCAATGCCAATCAGATTTCGTTAGGCATTTTACAATCACTCAAGATGAATAATTATTTTTTTTTGAGTTAGAATAATTATCAAGAGACGATACTACAATGAAATTGATGATAACGATAGCTTTTTAGATAATATTTGCAATACATTATTGTGTTGTCTTTTGATAGCAACAATAAACAATTCTATTCACATAATCTTTCTCTCGAAATTTTATTAGGTATTTTGTAGAAATATAATTAAACTTTGTAATTTGGTTATTGAAACCAGGATTTTGACTTTTGTAATAACTCTTTTTTGCAGAATTGTCATGAGTAGCAGCATTACTGGATAAATAAATCAATAAATTTGAGTCTTCAACAATATTTAATGCTATTCTTTTCAATATTATTATTAAAATGAGGAGTACTTTCTTTAAACTAGTTGAATTCAAATAATTAAGCTTTACTGGCTCTAGAATAGTAGGCATAGAACTTCCATTTACAAAACATTCACAAAAATTTATCAACTCTAATTTATTTAACCCAATTGGAGCCAGTTGAATCCTATTTAACTCAGATAATATTCAAAATCTAAAATATCTAAAATACGCCAATTGCAATGGAACTGGGTTTGGATTTTATGGAAGAGAGGTAGCAACTGCTAGAGCCTGTGAATAATATTGAATGAAATAAAGCAGAGAGGCTTATTATTGGAATATATAAACAATATTATGTTCAGTCCATAGATAGTGTTTTCAAGATAAACTCTGATAGTAAATTGAAACTTCTGAAAGGCTTTACAGATGGCCAAATGAGTAGAGGTGGGTAACCCTATCCAGCGCCTTCACCATTTCGTCCGGATAGCACAGGCATGCTTCGAGTAAGGGTGAACCACCGCAGATCTGTCCGATCTCCGAGCTTTGGAATATTTCTTGTCTTTCTTGATAGTGCACACTCTAATCTCTTGGTATCTTGGTTTTTCTTGTTTTTCCTTTCCATGGCGATACTTGTCTTACAACCTAAAGCCGCTTGTGAAACTTAATTTTTGTGTGTTTCTTTTTATTTTACCTTGCATTATCAGTCAAATTACTTTATTCTTGTCATTGGAGTTCTTATTACATCAATTACAGATATATAAAATATGGTTTTATTATTCTATGATTATCTATGTCTCCAAATCATATATATATGTCTTTTAATTTCTCTTGATTTTGATTTTAATCTGCTTTCTATTCATTGTGTTTTGCTTATCTCTCTATCCATTAACAATTAAACCGATCCGGTAAAAAGATATAAATCAAAAAAAACAGAAAAAGCCAATTCAAGAAAACAAAAAAACTTTACTATTCATAATAATAATAGTAATAATAATAATAATAATAATAATAATAATAATAATAATAATACTTAACAATACTTAATAATGTCTGCATCCGACAGCTCTGCTAAAGATGTTGAAAAACAACAACAGGTTTTTGAACTTGATTCCTCTACTTCTAGAATTGGGGGCTTTCAAGAAGCCGGTGTTAAAAGAGGTTTAAAGTCCCGTCATGTTCAGCTTATCGCCTTGGGTGGATGCATTGGTACTGGTTTATTTGTTGGTTCTGGGTCTGCTCTAGCCACCTGTGGCCCAGCAGCTCTTTTGACTGGTTATTTGATTTTGGCCTTCGTTATTTATGCTGTCATGAATGCTTTGGGTGAGATGACTTGTTTCATGTGTATTAAAGGTACTTCGGTTTCTCAATTTGTGACTAGATATGTCGATGAATCTTTAGGTTTTGCAACCGGTTACTGTTATGTATATTCTTTTGCAATTCTTGTTGGTACAGAAGTTACTGCTGCAGCTATTGTTATTGAGTATTGGACACAAAAAGTCAATGTAGCAGTTTGGATCACAATTCTTCTAGTGGTTATTATTGGTTTGAATTTCTGTGCTGTTCAATATTATGGTGAAACTGAATTTTGGTTTGCATCTTTGAAAATCATTTGTATTATTGGTTTACTTTTCTGTGGTGTTGTTATTTTCTTCGGCGGTGGTCCAGCTCAAGACGGTATTTTAGGTTTCCATTACTGGAACCATCCTGGTGCATTTGTTGAACACTTGACTACTGGTGAAACTGGTAAATTCTGTGCTGTCTGGACTTCTATTATCAAATCAGGTTTTGCCTTCATTTTAGGTCCAGAATTAATTACAACTGCTGCTGGTGAAACTGAATCTCCAAGAAGAAATCTTGCAAAGGCTACGAAAAGATTTGTTTACAGAATTATTTTCTTCTACGTCTGTGGTTCTATCGTCATTGGTGTTATTGTTGCCTCAGACAATGACAGATTAATGAGTGCTGTAAGTGAAGGTGCTAGTGGTGCAGCTGCATCTCCTTTCGTTATTGGTATTCAAAATGCAGGTATTAAAGTTCTTAACCATATCATCAATGCTGTCATTTTATCTTCTGCCTGGTCTTCTGGTAATTCCTATTTATATGCTGCTTCTAGAAGTTTGATGGGTCTTGCTAACACTGGATATGCTCCAAAGATCTTTGGCAAATGTAACAAACAAGGTGTTCCATACTACTCGGTTGGTGCTGGTGCTCTTATTGCTTGTTTAGCTTACTTAAATGTTTCCTCATCATCTTCTGATGTTTTTACCTGGTTATCTAACATTTGTACCATTTCTGGTTTCATTGGTTGGATCGTTATTGGTATTACTTATTTAAGATGGAGAGCAGCTATGGATTACAACAACTTGTGGGATAGATGTACTTTTATCACTCCATTCCAACCATACTCAACCTACTTTTTCATTATCTTCATTTCAATTGTTACAATTACAAATGGTTACGCTGTTTTCTTTGATTTCAATGGCCCAGATTTTGTTGCTGCTTATATTACTCTTCCAATTTTCTTTGCTCTTTATTTCGGACACAAAATATACGCAAAGACTAGATGGTATATTCCAGTTGAAGAAATTGATGTAATCAGTGGTTTAGATAAAATTGAAGAAGAAGCTGCTACTTATCCAAAAATTGTTCCAAAAAACTTCTTGCAAAAAATATGGTTCTGGATTGTTTAGGTTCATCAAACCATCCACTCTTTTTTATTCTTTTTTTTTTATCAGCATTTCTCTTTAATTCTCTTTGAAAATGTTAAACTTTTCATTCATTCTGTTTTGAGTTTAATTTACTTAAGATAAAGAATCTTTCCCATTTTTTTATTGTTTTATTTTTTTATTTTTTTATACTGTTTTATATCATTTTAATTATACCATGTATTACGCTTGATTGCTTTACATTTTTCTTTATTCTTGTAGTCTAACCTTTCTTCAAAACTTAATTAAAAAAAGAAAAAGAAAAATAACTATTGCTAATCTATTAATGAAACAGTACAAAAGTAAAATACAGAAGAGTCCAAGTATTTGAGCATAAGATATTATTTCTTAAACTATCTAAATAAGGAAATAAACAAACTCAAAAATGTTTTTTGAAAAGCAGTAAAAACAGTGATAAAATAATGAAAAACATATAAAATATGAATTGATTTAAACGAAAAAAGAGCGGGATAATCAATAAAGCATTGGAATATAACAAAAAAACAAAAATAAAATAACAAACTAGCAAAAAATAAAACAATTGAGAAAAAAAAGATAACTAAGGTAACTATGTTTAATAAATGAATTTAAACAACAAATGATAAAAGGAGGATCTTTTTTTTTAAAAAAATAAAAATAAAACAACAGGTGGAATGAAAACCAAACAAATTAACTAAGCATAATATACAAAAATAATCTAAAACAAAATTAAATCAGCAAAAAAAAAAAAAGTTCATAAGAAAACAAAAAACAAAACCAGTGACAAAAATATGTAAGGACATAAATCAAAAAACATAAAATTTTTTTTTTCTTTAATATTAAATAAAGCTTTAGGAAAATTTAAACTAACAGCACCATTTTCACTAGAAGTAGAGTAATCAAAAAATGTTCTATTGCCATCAAGCTGGAAAGTAGATGGTAAAGAACCTAAAACTGGAGTCTCATTAGTGACTGTTTTAGTAGAAATTAAACTGCTAAAAGAAATCTTGGTACTTGTCATCACATAGATAGAAAAACTAGAATAATTTGTGTCAGAAGAACCTTTTGAAACTGTAGCAAAGTAGATTGATCTTAATATCTCTGAAAAATTAAGCTCTTTAGATGATTCTGTCGGTCCTAGCGACCTGTTGAATGTTTGTGTTTGCGAAGATGATGCTGGAAATCGCGTAGACTGGTTAATCAAATTGTTTTCTTTGCCTGCTACTTTGTTGCACAAAGAATACTTCTGCCTTTCGTCCTCATCAATGACAGTTTCTGGATCATTAGGTGGTAAATATGATCCGCATAGTAGAGTTGTTGAAATTGTCTCTGTTTGCACTTCAGCTGAAACCAAAAGCAGAAGTAGAATTAAATTTAAGTAGAGTAATAGTTTCATTTTGCTTGAACAATAAATCAGAGAGAAAATACTCTGTTGTTATAAAGAAAGATCAGGTATTAAAGCACAGACAAAAACGCAGTAAGTTAAAAAGATCATCAATCCAACCCGAATACAAAAATAAATTGGGACTTAAACCTGGTCGGAATTCAATGCTCCGGACATCCCTTTTAGGTGTGATCAAGTTTCCATATCCATCCACTGGGAATGCTCACCAAATTCACTTACATGGAAAGTTCAATTTCTGTTAATGTTAGTCTATTTAAGCGAAAGTCGCTGAATGAATCCTATATAATACAGCACAAAGTTTCTTATGAAATATGGGTTCTATTGTTGATAGTGAGTGACTCGAAAAGCTCCATCTGCTAATTCTTCATGTAATAACTCCTCATCTTCAAACTCTGAGGCATCTCTTTTTCCTCTCTCCAAGTTTAAAAGCCAAAAAACTGGCAAACTAATTACCAACAAGATCCACAAAAACCAAAAACAGTACCTAATGTTGTGGGTTTTATCTGTTATTAGCCCGCTAATTATAGGCCCGATGATTGAACTACCTTTATCAGTAACTGCAAACAATGCAAAAAACAAGGATTCTCTACCTCTTGGAATCAACAATGAAAATAATGATCGAGAAATAGTAGATAATCCTCCTAATGATATTCCATACCACATTGCTAATAAATACATTTCGCTCTTATGCTGAAGCCCAATATTATCAAAATAAAAACCAAGAATTCCATAAAATGGAATCATCGATGACCAAATTATAATTAAAATCAATGTCATTTTCGAATTCAACTTAAAATACGGTTGAACAAAGTTTGGTATTATTAACGTTCCAAAAATTGCAGCGATAATAGCTATTACGCCAATTATGGCCAACTCGGGAGTAGTCATACTTAGCTCTGTTTTTGAAAATAGAATTGCTGCAGAATTTATCGTTGTAATGGAATCACTTATTATAAACCAACCAGTCAAAAAAATGCAAACGTCTTTTAATAGTTTAATTTTTTTAAAAGCTGTCAAGAGATTAAGCCATCCAATTTGGATATATTCAAAAAATGTGATTTTTCTATTATTGTTTGTAAGAGGTATGAGATCAGGGTCTATCTCTCGAGATTTTAATAAAAAAATTATTGGAAATTGAAAAATAAACCACCAACAGCCGATAAATAATAGCGCATATTGAATGGAAAGGGTTGATGACCCAGTTTTTAGCACAATAAGAATTGATATTAATTGAACAATAAAAGCTGCAAAATAACCCAACCCTGATCCTAAACCAGAAATTTTAGATGATATCAAACCTTTCTGTATTGTTAATTTGCCCTCGATCTTTATTTGATCGTTCAAAGATAATTCTGAACTTTGAACTAGCTTCTTATTTAGTTTTCTAATTTTATAACTGTTTGATACTAATACCGGCAAAATTGAATTTCCACAGACATTGACTACTCCAAAGCATGAATTTGATAAAACACAATAAAAGGCAGATAGAAGCAAAAATTTATAGTTCAAAAAATACATTAAAATTGTAGAGATTGCTCCTAAAAACCCACTGATCACTAAAACTGGTTTCTTGTAATTTCCTCGATCAGCAAAACCAGTTATAGAAATAACTAGTAAAGTCTGCACAAATACTGAAAATGCAAAAGTGTACATAGTAAAAGATGAAGTATCAACATAAAATCCTAAAACTTTAACAACACATTGTTTGGCTTTAAATATGTTGAAGGCTAAATTATTTACGTTATTCGGAGGTAAATTTGGATTGGGGATTTCATCATTAGGATCATTCGAGGAGACACAAGGAACTAGATGATCATCAAAAAGCACACCGTTATCTCTAGCAAATTGCTCTAGCAATAAAGGAATATAAGTTGCAATAGCACTTATTATAAAAGGTTCAGCAGCCCAACCATACAGACACCATCCTAGTATCTCATTTATTGTTGTTGAGTCCAGATCGATTGATGTATCGGTTTCATCAGAATCATCTTCTGAAATTCGAGATTCTATAGGAATAAAGTTAGGAAACTCTTCTTGTAAGAGTGGTGTATGCTCATTTGGATTGAATCTACTGGTAGTTGTCATGAAGATACGTTAACTTTTCAGATTGAAGTAAGCTTTTGAAAAGGATTTTATTCTGATTAATTTAATTAAGATAAAGTTATATTGATGAATATCAAATTAATTTTGACATGATTCTGTTAATTGGTTAAATAAAGCTTGAGCCTGAATCCATTGAACTGATTAGAAGTATTGGATAACCCTTTAAAAAAAAGAAAGGGGTCTGGGATAAGGGGTTACGATGGCTGGTTCTGCCAACAGTTCCGGTAACACTTTGAAATGACGGGGTTACGTAAAACGGCGGATAATATTCCGAATAGAAAAATTGAAATGTGATCGGTCATGCTTTCACGAGAATTTCGCTTTTCGAAGAAACCTCTATTTTCAAAAATGGCCATTACCCGGGTTTAGCATCATAATAGCCAGTCCTTTTTAACTCAGTTCATTTGTGCACCATTTTCGTTTGGTTGAACAAATGTTTGATGTTTGAACACCTTTGAGTATTGGATGTAAAAGACAAGAAAAGATCAATGAAATAAATCGAACAAAGAGAAAAACATGTTATTTAAAATGTATTTTTCTACAGCTTTTCTGCTTTCTAGAAATATTTACTGCCACCATTACTTCCAAAGCACCACTTAAAAATCCTCAAATTCATATCGTTCTATTAGTGCTGGATCACAAAAGGATTTTGGTATAATATCATTTAAGTCTGTAAAATAGAAGTCTACATTTAAAAAGCTTGATTTTTAACTCTAATACTTTTTTTCCTAGAATTTATAACTGCAATCAAAAAGAAAGAAGTACAATAAATTTATAAATCCTAGTTGCACTAATTGAAGTAATTGAAGTAATTGTAGCAAACTGTAGTAATTAATGATAGATATTATCAAAAGAAATAGCTTTGAAACCAAAGAATAGAGAAGACTTTCTTTTTTTCTTTTTTTCTTTATTTCAAAGAATAACAAAAAACAAAAAAATGATGGCTTTTTATTACTTTGCTTTCAGGTTGGTCACAAGAATTTCTAGAACTCCTGCTTATACTAGAATTGCTAACATCTAATTGAAAAATGATGTAGAAAGACAGAGAACAAACAAATTAAGGTGCTATGACCGGGTAAAGCAGATGGTCACGGCCGGGTAAAAGTTTTAGTGTTTCCTTTTTCATCAATTTAAATCACCAATTCTAGATTTGCCATGTAACCATATAGTTTTCGAAGATTACTCATTATGATGTTATATATTGGACGTGCTTACGTTATTTTTGGTTGCTTGCAATACTAATATTTCAGTTAAAAAATTAAAAGGGTTTACTGCTTTTATGATAAATAATTAAAATGAAAATTTTGTTACTGATCAAACTATACACGAACAAAGTGGATGAAATGATTCTTTCAGTATCAGTTGATAAGTTATTGCTATGCACAATACTTTATTTCCTGTTGAGCTGTTTTAAAATATAAAAGTAAATGGAATTAGAAATTTTCAGTTTGAATGAATAATCTTCAGACTCTTTTTAATTAGTCTTAAAGATAAACAAGATAATAATTAATTTGCGATATTAATTTTGTTGGTCACAAACAATTATGATTTATGCTACACATTTATTTTAAATTTTTTTATCTTTGCGACTGGGCTATAGTTTTGCTAGAAAAGCTAGAAAATTTTTGACTACTTTGAAACTTAGCTTGATAACTAAAAGAGAAAAAAGAGAAAACAAGTCAGCATTGAGACTTTTTTTTACAAGGCCAACAAAGTTTTGGAGAAAAATTATTTATCAAATTGCAAGAATAACATATGATAAGTTATTCTAATGGCTCGCAGTTTTATCTTAAATTCAAGACTAGAGCAGAATCAGAATCCAAATTTGACAAATGATATGATTTAAAATGGTCAAACTTGAGACCTTTAATTCTGAATTGATTGAGTGTTTTTTGGTATCTTCATTAAGTTAAAAGAATACAAATGCAGTTTAAATTAATGTTTTGTTTCAAGAGAGGTTTTGTTCAAACTCTCTCCTTTTTTTTGTTTCCTCAATTTTATTACTTTTTATTAGTCTATACTTTTTTCTAACCATGTTATTCGTTAGAAAACATGGCTCTAGCTAGTTAATTTTTAAAAAATTGCCCAAGAATTATTTTGTATTTGTTGAGAAAGATTTTTTTGTTTCCATTATTCCCGAAATGGAAAGGTTTTGTTTGTTTCTTCTTAACAGGACCTTAATCGATTCGGAAATTTGAAATTTGAAATTTTTCTATTACTTTTACCATGTTGCTTGTATATTAAAAATTTTATTTAACAACTGCTCTATGATAATTTTTTTTACAAATTATTTTACAAATGTTTTTTATTAAAACAAGTTTCCAAGTTTTTATTTAATTTGGTAGTCTTTTAAATATAAGTCAAAGAGATACATGGTCTTTTTTTTAAACTGACGCCAAAAGGAGAGGGCAAATTTTTATTTTTTGATTTATATTTATGTTTACATTGAATCTCTTAATAAAATTATTTCACATTTATATTTGAATTCACCTTACTCCTTTGTATAAATTTATTATAATGATTAATGAAAAGTTACTAGCTACTTTCAGATGTTGGAAGAAGCTCTAGGTGTTCTAATGGAGAGCCTAATAAACTGATTTTTGTTGTTAAAATCATTTTTATTTAAGAAATATGATTTCCCACCCTTTTATAAACGATTTAATAAATAAAATGGTACAGAAATTATTTGGTTGAGATCGAAAAGGGTGTTGATGAAAAAAAATTACTACTTGAACAACCCTTTTGGATGTAGTTAGTATTGAATCAAAGTTTCATGCTGGTAATACAGGTTACTATCACTATTATTATTATTATTATTACTATTGTTATTATTATAGAATTTAATATTATTTCTTTTCCTTTAAATTTCATTTCAAATTTCATTTCAACTTTAAATGAAAAAAAAATACTCTTTTGAACAACAATCCAAACATGGGTATGTTTGGAAAAATGCAGATATAAATTGACAAAAGCATCATCTTCAGGTATGGAGTAGCAACAAGAGAAAAAACGTTATTATCGGGGAATCAAGGCAAAGAAAATGATGAAGAGAACAACATTTTAGCTATAGCAATTGAGAAGATTAAAATTGAGTATCTATTATGATGATGGATCTCTTGATTGTGAGTAGTATAAGGTAATATTACAGTAATAAGACAATAATAAGAAGTAAAAGGTTTAATAAATTTTGATTTGCCCTTGGAATTAAGAATTTTCACAAAAGATAATATAAATTAAAAATAATGAGTTATATGCTTCCTGGAGTGATTGTTTAACCTAAAAAACTTCAATCAGATGAAGCAAAAACCTTATTTCTTTTTCACGTGATAACAGCTGGTTAGATGAAATTGAATATTTTTTTTTTATTATGATGATCAGTAAATGTTTATTGAAATGATGATATTTTGATAATATTGGGGGATTTCTGCAAAATTAATTAATTTTGCAATATATCTTGAGATCAAAGAGTCAGAGAAATAAAAGAATCAATACAAGTCAGTAATTAACAAAAAAAATTACATAAACACAGAGGGTATTAGAAATCGAGCCACTTGAAGATATGCAACTCTATTTTGAGATACTGCAATTAGAATTTGGGCTAAATCCCTTGTTATTAATCAGGCTGATTTTCAACATAACTATTTACAATATAATATAGCGATTCAATTTATAATTATTTAAGAACAAACCATCATTTGTAATAAATAAAGCAATAACAAAATTAAAAATTGAGTGTAATGACAATCAAGAGTAATGGTGATGTAAACCAGAAATAGTTCTGAACAAAATTTAAAACAGAACTTTTGAGCTTTGAACGAGTGTCTTCTCCAATAATGTTTAAATTATCTAATTAGTGACATAATAATGTCCACTGCTAAAATAAACAAAAATATACTTTACCTAAGGGAAACTTGTAATTAGACATAGGAAAGTGGTATTGTTTGAATTTGTTTGAACATGATTTTCCTTTTCCTTTTTGCTTTTTATACTCTTGCAAGTTAATGTCTTCAATCGGTTATTATTTAACTTAATTTAAAATCTTAGTTAATATATTTTTTAATCTATTTTCAAGCTATAAGGAAAATTAGGGAGAAAAGTGAATGCTCAAAAAAATCAGTACTACATCAATATCCCAACTTTTGTTTTGTTGGCTTGTTGTTATTGTGTTATAATTTAGAATTACTAATCATTTATTTTTTCCTTGAATAAAATATAAAATACATAAAAAATATAGAAATAAAAATGTTAAAGAACTGACAGAGGAATATCAACAATTTAAATATAATAAACATAAAATGAATTTCAAAAAAAAATCATGATTTTAAAGCCCATAAAGAAAAGTTGTGAATATGAAGAAAATTATGAACCAGAAAACAGTGCAAACAAATAAAAAAAAAAAGAATAAAATTTCATTATCATCACTTATTTAATAACCACCAGAAGCAATAATTTGATTATATAAATCATCATCAAATAAATTTTCAGCTTTAAAACTGTTATTTTTGCCTTTGCCATTCCAAAGATTGATCAAGTCCTTTGTGACTTCTCTTGTTAAGTCATTATCATTTACAATGACCACTGATTGAGTATTTGGAATTGAATTAAATTGATTATTGACCGTATTATTGTTATTATTAGTAGTAGCGGTAGAAGCAGTAATATTGTTATTTGATTGATTATCGTAGTTAACCTGAAAATTGAAAGGGTTAAATTCAGCCAAATTATCCATATTGAATAAGGATGAAGAATTGTTATAGTTAGTGTAATCACTGTAATTGTTATAGTCTTTATGATTAATAGTATCCTGTTCAGAAATTAAGCCATCGAAATTTAAAAAATCATCCAATTTTTCAGTTAATTGAGCATTAATGGGTTCATTATTGAAATCATCAGTAAAAAGAGATTTAGTGAAATCATTTTGAGTGCCAATGGATGAAAAATCAAGAACATTGCTGATATCAATATCAATAATGTTGTTGTTGGAATCCAAATTAAGAGGAAAGTTCAAACTTAAGTCCAAATCTTGATATATATCTGAAGTTGAATTAGATCTTATGGATGAGACTGAGGAAGATATTGAAGAAGCGTAAGCTAAAGAGGAAGATAAATTTGAAAAATTATCCAATGAGTCGTTATTAATACTAACATTGGTGTTAATATTATTATTATTATTATTATTATTATTATTATTATTATTATTATTATTATTGTTATTGTTATTGTTATTGGTGATGGTGTTGTTTGGTTGAATAATTAATTCATGGTTGATATTGTTATTAATATCTGTATTTGAATCAAAAGCATTTTGGATATTGTAGTTGTTTAAAGAGAAGAAAATGTTTCTAGAGTCTTTAGAATTGGTTGTATTAACTTTTAAGGGATTATGTTGAGATAAGGGGCTACTTATGCTACTGGATAAAGAGGCCGTGGAATGATTTCTTTGATTTGTTAATGAGTGATTTGTTATCGAGGGTTTTTTAGTAATTTTATAATCATTTTTGGATATTATGTTGTTATTAACGGCAGAAATGGTGTTGCTATTATTTATGTTGGAAAGATGTTTCTTTTTAATTGGAGTAGTTAATTTAATGTGGTTAGATTGGTTAAAAAAGTTAAAAGGAGCTTGTTGGTTTGTAAGATATAATCTTAAAAAAGTCATGCATTTGTCACCATAAGCCTTTGGGGTTAATTGGGTGACATTTTTGTAAGTTCTGTGAAAGTGCCATGGAGAAGTTTTTGCCTTTGCAGCGATTTCTTTGAAGCCGATGATTCCACCTCTTCTCTTTTTAGGGGAGATTGAGGCAAAAATGTGTCTTGATTTCTTTTGTTTTTCGTTATTTGATAAAATTTGCAATTCTTCTTCAATATCCTTTTTAGTTAGAATGACGGCGACAGCAGCTAAATGTCTGCAGGCGATTTCGACCAATTTAACGTGATTGCAGTTAATGTTGTCTTTTCTAATTTTATCATTATCATTAATATTATTAGTGTTGGAACTGGAGTTCGAATTGTTGTTATTATTATTATTATTATTATTGTAGGGCAAATTGTTAAACCAAGCGGAGTTGAAAAATTTGATTGGGTCGAAATTAATTTCTTGGTTGACAAGTTTTGAGCATAGTTGCACCAAATTTTTATATTCGGAATTTGAATTATAAGAAATGGGATTACAACTGGAGCAAATTTTGTAGTTTGTATTAGAAGACTTGATTTTGATGAATTGGTCGATATTCGTTAGGAATTCGATATCATCTAAGTGAGCAGCTTTGGGGTAATATTCGCAGTCGGGACGACAAATTATTTTTGAATTAGTGTTGGCAACAAAGAATTCGTTGATAGCAAAGGGATCGGAGAATTCATAAGCAGTCCATTTTAATATATCGGAATTGTAGTTGTAGAAAGTGTATAGATCAAAGGATAATAAATCCTCGTATTCAATTTTACTTCTGGATCTGGATCTATTTCTCTTCTCAATTGGGGAGCCAATTGAAGAGGGAGAAAGTGCTGGTGATGGGGTATCCATTGTGTGAGATAATGTATAGTATGAGATATGTATAGTGTATTTATAGATAGTAGCAAAGTAGAATCAATTGAGCTTTAGAAAGATGGTAAATAGCAGAAGATAGGACGGTTAGATGAATCAAAAGGAAAAAGATAGAGATGTAAATAATAGAAACAAAAACAAAAATGAAAGATGGAAAGCATGTCTTTTATAAGAATCGAAACTAGGATAGCGAACTAGACTCTGACAGTACAGGAAAAATAAGCTTAACCGCTTTAGTCCTGCATAATTTACGTCCACACTATCCACCACAAACTGTGTCCAGATCGAAAGCAGCCTCTGACGGCATGCAGATGCAGCCTGGTGTACAAAACAAAGTGCTCTTTTTGTGCTTGTGAGGTTTGACATAATGCATCTAGCGTCGTGAACGGGGAAGAGAACCTTACTGCTACGTAATTATGATGCAATGACCACCCGTACCAGCGGGAGAGGTCACTATGTGCGGCCCCGGAACACAGCCGCTTTTCTATGTTGCCGACCCATAAAAAGAGAAACCAGGTGCGGCCGCCAGATGACAAACACCGTGGAGCAGGACAGCGCATCAGGACTTCCGGCACCTAGATTGGAGTTTATATATGCTTCTTTGTAGAGCGGGCTAATTTGAGTAATGTTTTTCCTTCACTTTCACGAGCCTTTTTCAGTGGCCTTTTTTTTTTTTTCTTTTGACGTCCTCGACACACCTTGAGAGGGTGAGCTGGACAAAAAGAAAGTTTCTGCTATCGTCCTGTTTAGAAAGATGATGACTATCGCTTGTAAACAGGTATCTCTGATCCCATTTTCACACTCACCTACAAGACTGGATTTGAGTGTATTTGAGTGTGTGTTCGAGACTGTTGGTATTTCTAATCTTACGGTTTTCAGAACATTCTAGATGGGCTTGTGGTCTGAACAATGTCAACAGCCACGTCTAATACAAGTGAGTGGTGTTGGCTTTGGTTGTTTAAAATACCCATCTCCAAAACGACAAATCCAGATCCCAACCTTATTTCCTGTTTTATAATACAATCTGCACTAAAACCAATTTGGGATATTACCTTTTGGCTGAAATGCTGACAAAACATAAACCCTTAATCACCCAGACTGCCGCTTCCAACAACAAATCACAGTAAATATGTCTAATGATGAAAACTGTTTGATAATATTTATTATTAAAATAGTGATAGCATCGATTTAGCCATTTTCAATTCAGGATCTTAACTATAAATTTAGAAACTGAAAATTGAAATTTGCAAAAATTCAATTTCAAATGTTGAAATCCCAAACTTGAAATTCAAGGTTTTGAAATATCCAATTGCAATTCTTCATATTTTCAGACTTTATATATCCCATATTTCTGTAGGATGTATTTTTTTGGCTCTTTTTTTCATTTAACCCGCTTCGTTACCTTCATTCCACACCACATACAACCCAAATTTATTATTACTAGAATAATATTTATTAACTAACAGATTAATTAGTAACTCGAAAAAAAAGCAGTTAAAAGAAATTTTGGTTTTCTATTCAATGATTATCTACTACTTAGCCATGCCTCTACAAAAGATTGTAATGATAAAAAAGAAAAAAAAAAACAATATAATTTTACATCACCAAATTTCCAACTCTCCAACTTGCCATTTACCAAATTACCAATCTACGTTCTAGACCAATTGAGTACAACTCTTAGACCCCTTTCATATCTTTTTTTTTTTTTCAACCTGTTTTCTTTAGCAAATTACTCATACATTAGTGCTAGCACCTAACTCAATTCGATTCTATTTGATCCATTTGCAAGCACTTAAACCGCACTTATATCACACTCATAACAATTGTGAAATATTTTGGGAAGCTACCTTCCTTCAATCGTAAGCTGCTCCCTCTACTTGAATACTTGAACTAAAAAAACATTGTAACATCACTGTAACATCACCAATAAGCTAATTATAATCTCACAAAAATCCATTAAAACTATTACAGAATAGCAAGCTTCTCTTTCTCTTATGCTTTAGTGCCGAACTAGTCACATGTATTTGTTTACTTCCGGCCCCTGCTTTTCTGTCTCTACCGCTACCATGACGTAATTACTACTCTCCCAGATCCATTTGCACCAATTTTGTCTTCAAACTTCTTTCTTTATGATGTAGTTGCAATTGATATATTATTTAACTTCTTCTGCTAGCTTATTATCTCTTTCAAAACTTCATTGCTGTGAAATCAACAATTAGAAAAAGAAAAAAAAGAAAAAAAAGAAAAAAAAGAAAAAGAGAATAAAACAGCCAAAGTGTTTTTCAGTCAAATTTTATCCCATATTGCTTCAATTACCATTCTTTTTTGTACTCTAATACTCTAATACTTTATTTCTTTAATACTCTTACATTATCTCATTATTACATTATTACCTTCTTTTATTCTCAATGGAAACCTTAAGCTTAATCAACGATCATAAAAACTATCGCTTTGTTTTAGCTTCAACTTCACCAAGAAGATTGGATATTCTTAAACAAATGGGGATCAGTAACATCGAAATTTATCCTTCTAGTTTTCCTGAAAATTTGAATAAAACTTTATTATCCCCCAAAGATTACGTTTTACAAACTGCAGTGAAAAAGGGCGAATTCGTTTACAATGAGATCATATCACAAAAACATGCGCAACTTGATATAAATAATATCACTCAAAAAGAGTCTCAAACCATCACTCAAAAACTAAATAAAAATCTATTAATCCTATCGTCTGATACCATAGTGGAATCAAATGGAACTATTAATGAAAAACCAATTGATAAATCCCATAATTTCTTAATGCTTAAAGATTTATTGAACTCTTCAAAAAAAAATATTAATCAAAGCGTTATGACCGCCATTGCACTTTTCAATGAAAATGGCTTAGTCGCCTCAAAAGTAGAAGTAACCCAAGTAATCATGGACAATAATTTAACCGACGCTGATCTACTCGATTATGTCGAAACTGGTGAAGGTATAGGTGCCGCAGGGGGTTATAAAATTCAAGGTCTAGGAGGAATTTTATTCAATAAAATTGATGGTGATTTCTACAATGTCGTTGGCTTACCTTTGAAGACAACCTTTAACTTAATTAAAGACAATATTTGACTTATTCAAACTTATTCCACCTAAATCAAACTTTATTACCATTTTATTTCTCATTTCTCTTATCACCAATCTTATACACCAATCTTATTATCGATATTCTTTAATTTCTTTTTATATCGTCTATTAGAGTATTTTCATATTTCAATAATTCGACAATTTTATTTTTCCAGTGAAATATTCCCACATAGACCACTTTGCATAAGTAGCTTGACATCTTGCAGACTTTTCCATATTTCATGCTTCAGTCGCACAAAAGCATTGATCAACCCAATGCTGTCATCATCTATCCAACTCTAACCTCAAAACGACTTCCAATTCCCACTTCCCAATTCCCAATTCCCCTATTATAATCTTGTTTTGCACAAACTTACAAATAAAATCATAGAAACAGGAAATTGGCAAAACCGGAACTCATATTCGAAACCGTCCGGTCACATGAGCAGGCATCATCCGCTTGGCTCATAAAATCACTCCGGGTAATTGTTTTTTTTCTCAACCTCCATACTTAAGCTCTGTTATACAGATAATGCTAATCTTACCATTACAATCAACCACTTTGATAGTATACTTGTTCGTTTTGCCCGAAATACCTAGTCACCATGAGCAATACTTTCAAAAGAAACAATACAATTAACTCCATACTTAACCATGAAGACACTCAAAGATCATCTTCCTCCAAGAACCCCCATTCTATTGACATAAATGCCACTGCAACTAGTAACGTTCCCACCTCTACTGATAAAACCGAAGGCGCACTAACTGATGATAATTCCCTTGGTGTTACCAGCTTATTATTCAATCTGAAGTCTACAAAGTCTCTATTTGATATTTACTCTAAAAGTAAAGTATCAAAGGCTGAACTAACTAATTTATTACTACAGACTTTAAATGATTTGGGTTATAAAAACACTTTTGATACTTTAAAAAACGAATCTAAAATTGCTCTTAATCCTACTGATATTGATTCGAATAATACGGACCCTGATAACAAGATTTCAAATTTTATTAAATACATTCAAATCGGTGATTTTGATAAAGCAGAAGATTTAATTCCTTTTTTGTCTTTCAAAACAAATTATTTTGATACCTTTAACACTGATCTTATTTACCCAGTTTCAGTCGCAAAATCTATCAACAATAATATTGAGGATCACGAAATTAAAAAAACAAATGCTAAAAAGGAGCAATCTTCAGAAGAGATTTTAAGAAAATTAGAACTGGATACCATAAATGTTTTAAAAACTTTGACCAAATCATTAATAAAAAGACACAAATTATTAGAATCTTTATTTTTACATAATGACGTCCTAAAATCAACCCAAATCTTAATGAATGAAATAAATTTTATAAATCTTAAACCTGTTGAATCCTTTTTTTCAATATCAAATGTTTACAGTGTTAGAGATTTTATTAACGACCAAAGCCTTTTACTGTCGTTAATTTTAAACCAAAAACTAATTTTGAATTATAGCCCAACCTATTTCAATATCAAAGAGCTTATTTCTTTTTTGCAAGACAACGGATTTTTCTTAAATCTTGATTTTAATAAATCCTATAATTTTGAAGAATTATCTCAAACTCAATTACACTCAATGTTGAAAATTTCAAGAAGTTTTTTAATTAACAAACTTTCAAAATTTTTGAATTATCATCAGCTAATACCTCCACATAGATTATTATCAATTATTAATCAAGCAAGGTTGTATCAAGAATCCAGAAATCTAATCACACTAGGTTATATTGACGATCCAAATAACTCCCTTTCAAATTATAGTGTTAAAAATAACAATTCTTTGTTTGAGGATTTTCAGTTTCCATTAAAAAAATTTCCAAATAAAATCTTACAAACTCTAGATTTTAATTCAGTTAGTTTTAAAACTCCTCGAATTCAAAGTTGGTTTGTCAAATTTTCAAATAATGGAAAATACCTTGCAACTACCACAACTAGCGGAATCATTTATATTCATCAAGTTTCAAATTTTAATTATTTTGAAGATGTTGAGGATGATCAATTTTATAATTCATCCAGCTTCAAATTAGTTAAAAGGCTAGTGGGTCATAAAAAGAATGTTTCATATCTTTCTTGGTCCTCAAATGATGAAAAACTATTAAGTAGTGATTCTTGTAGGGTTAAGGTTTGGAATTTAATCTCAGGTAAATGTGAATCAAAAATCCATATTGATGTTAATCCTGAAAAGTCAAAAAATAAAACAACCAGCAGTGAAAATTCCAATGCTGGCAATAACTCAATGGGTACTAATATTAATGTTAGTGGTAGTGGTAGCGGTAGTGGCAATAATAATAATAATAATCTCCATCATAATGAAGAAGATGAGGATGAGGATGGGGATGAATCTTCAAATGAAAGAAAATCAACTTCTAAAAAATCCTACCCAAGAATTTCTTCTTGTGTTTGGCTACCAAACTCTGCTGGATTTGTTTTAGGTTCACCAGAAAAGGAAATAATCTATTTTGATGCAAACACATTTAAAGAGAAATTTAGAATATCAACTCATAGAATCAATGATTTATGTATTTCAAAAGATTCCAATTATTTGATAGGAATAACTTCAGATCAATGTATTGGTGTTTGGTCACTTAAAACACATCAATTAATTAAAATGATATCTGTTGGGAAAAAATTAACATCATTGACAGTATCAAGACTCCACCCTTCACATGTTTTGATCAATGTATTACCAGACTCCATTCAATTATGGGATTGGGCCAAGGGAATATTGTTGAAAAAATTTGTCGGGCAACAGCAAGAAAACCATATAATAAGATCATGTTTTGGAGGAATCAATGAATCTTTAGTTCTTTCTGGTAGCGAAGATGGCAGAATATATATATGGAATAAAAAATATTCAGCTTTAATATTAGCATTAAAGGGGCATAATGAGGTTGTTAATTGTGTTGATTTTAATCCAAAGGTCCCATGGATGTTTGCAAGTGCCAGCGATGATTTTACGGTTAAGATTTGGGGATCTGAAGATGCATTGGCTGAAAAAAAGAGATATCTAAATGTGTTGGAAGGCTCAAAAGAACCCAAAAGAGAAAACTTGAATGAAAACAATAGCGATGGGAATTCGTCTAAAAATCCAAATACTTTAGATGTTGGTAATACTGTCAATGTAAATGACACTTCTAGTAGTAGTACATCTAATATTAACCGTTGGAAAAATGTTATAGTGGACGAATTAGATGACGGTAAAATAACCGAGATATTTAGTAAGGATGATGACGATAGTGACGAAGACAGTGATGCAGATGATAATGAAATTGAAAGCGATGATGCTGCAAACGAAAGCGAACGCGGAAATGATAACGTTGATAGTGATGGAGACGAGATTATTAATTGATTTTACTGATCATTTATAGATTTCTGTGGATATGATGATCATTATTAAGTTCTCATTTGAAAATTTTGTTGTTTAACATCTGTCTGACACATTAATTTTTTAATCTAACATTAAGCATTTAATTCATCCCTGAACCTTGATGCAACTAAAATTTTATTGAAAAGACATAAAATCTCAACATGTAGAGTTTTGAAGTTGTTGCCTATTTGAGTCAAGAATATATATACTTTTTGTGTTTAGTATCTTTGAGTCCTGTTTTCTACTTTTGATTGTTTGGAGAGAGGTGCTGCTGGACATCAATAAAAGACCACATTTGGTAGCCATTTGACATCCAGACCCAAATGGAACAAAACCATTGCAGTTTAAATGCAAAATAAAGACCAAAATGCCAGAAAACAAATATCCAGCGCATTATGGATCAATCCCCAACATTTTTTGGCAATAAAGTTTGCACAGACTGAAATTGTGAAATGGTGTTGTTCATTCCTTTATTGTCATCCAAAAAGTCACTGCAAGACACCCAAGTGTCACTTTGGCAAATCCAGTGAAATTTGTGGCTTGACAGCAGTGGAACATTGATACCACGCCTTAGCGTGCTCCACTATTTTGTATTTTATTGTTTCCACAAACGTTGAAAGACCTTATCGGTACGCTTCTTATCCTTTTGAATCTCGCGTTGAGCATTTTTCGCGATAGAGACCATTCCCGTCGCAGTGGTATCGACCCAATATATGCGGTGCTCTGTATGCACATTCATGCACAGCACCCCTCCAGGTCTGTGCTGGTAGTGTCCATTCACAGGGATTTCTAAATATAGCCCACGTTTCGATTTTCGTGCAGCGGCCAGAATTGAAGAGACATAAAGGTATTTGGCTGGTGTTTATGAGGCTGTTTTTTTGTTGATTGCGGTGCTATAAATTGAGCAATATTGAACGACTCTCATCTTTTTTTTCACAAATCTTATTTCGTTTTGTTTTCGTTCCTATCCATTTGTTTTATTTTTTTTTTGCTACTCAATTTCTCTTATAATGACTATTGCGACTTCTGACACCGAAACTCAAGCTACCGAACTCAAACAGGTTTTCGCTCAAGCTGGGCAGTCTCACTTATTTCAGTTCTACAATGAGTTATCCACTGAAGAGAGAGAGCAACTTTTGCATGATGCCAGTGAGATATCAAGTCCTTCAAAGTTGATTAATTCTGTTAAAGATGCTTTGGAGCTTTTAAACGCCAATTCCTCTTCCACTGATGATTCAGCCTTTTACCAGCTACCTAATGACAACTTTTATTCTCTATTGAAAGATGACGATAAGAACTCTTTATCCGATGACGAGAAAACTAAATATTACAACAAAGGTCTTGAATTGATTAAGCAAAATAAAGTTGGTATTATTTTAATGGCTGGTGGTCAAGGAACAAGACTAGGCTCTTCATCCCCAAAGGGCACTTTTAGAATTACCATTCCTTCAAACAATTCCTTATTTGAGCTACAAGCTAAAAGAATCAAAGCTTTACAAAAAATCAGTGGTGGTGATACTTCTGTTTTACCTTGGTATATTATGACTTCCGAACCAACAAGAGCCCCAACCGAGAATTTTTTTAAAGAGAATAATTACTTTGGCTTAAACCCTCAAAATGTGATTTTTTTCAATCAAGGTACTTTGCCCTGTTTTAACCTTAAAGGCGATAAAATTTTATTGAGCTCAAAATCTTCAATTGCAAAATCCCCCGATGGAAATGGAGGTCTATACAAAGCAATTTATGATAACAACCTATTAGATGATTTCAAAAAAAGAAACCTAAAACACATCCACATGTATTGTGTTGATAACTGTTTAGTCAAGGTCGCTGATCCCTTATTTATTGGTCTTGCTGTAGAAAAAAAATGGGATTTAGCCACAAAAGTTGTTAGGAAAACTGATCCCAATGAATCTGTTGGGTTAATCATCTCAAAAAACCATAAACCAGCTGTAATTGAGTATAGTGAAATCTCCTCTCAGCTAGCTAATAAGAAAGATCCTGCAAATGACTCCTTATTATACTTACGTGCTGCTAACATCGTTAACCACTTTTACTCGGTTGATCTTTTATCCAACATGATTCCATCTTGGATAAATTCCAGAAAGTATCTACCTTATCACATTGCTAAAAAGAAGATTCCTTATTTCGATACTGCCTCAAACCAACTAATCAAACCAACTTCTTCAAATGGTATTAAATTGGAACAGTTTATTTTTGATATTTTTGAAAGTATCAGTCTAGAAAAATTTGGTTGTCTCGAGGTAAAAAGAGAGGAGGAATTTTCTCCTTTGAAAAATGCTTCTGGAGCCAAATCAGATACTCCAGAAACAAGTGCTTCTCACTTGTTAGCTTTACATACTAAATGGTTGAAGGAAAACGGTGCGATAATTAAAGATGGTGCTAAAATTGAACTTGATGGTTTGATTTCATATTCTGGCGAAGGCTTGCAATTCGTCAAAGGAAAACTTTTTAACAATGGTGATTATATAAAATAGCCAAATCATCTTTATCCCAAATATATAAACGAAACTATTATTTATTATGCAGTTAACGAAAATATATATATTGTTATAGCAACGATACAGTTTTTTAATGAACATCAATAATAAACCTTAATTCAAACGCATGTCAAAAACTTGAATAAAAACATAAGATCCAGCTTAAAACAAATTTAAAATCACCTAAAAAAACAAAAAATTAAAGTATAAAAATATTCAACTAATATTTTTAGCAATGCAATGACTAATGTTTTTTTTACTGTAAAAATCAATCAATTTCAATTTGTTTGGAGATAAATTTTGGAATGCACTGTTAACAATCCCACAACTATTCAATAATTTTTTTTCTAGTAATTGATTTTTAAATATTTTAAATAAAGCAAATACCACTATAGCCAATCTTCTTAGCTCAACACTTTGACTATCAAGAAGAGGTTTGATTTTGCTGTGAATTCTGAATATTACCTCATTAATATATCCAACTTCATTGCCTTGAATAATATCATATTCATATACAAGAATTTTTAAAAGTTTGCAAATTGTTTCAAGAATCAATATTAAACCGTTGTGATTTTTAAGATCATCTCTATCCTTTGAAACCAAAGACAAATAATTTAGATCCATTAGTTTCTTGATCATCTTTTTATCACCTATTAAGAGCAAATTGTCTATCAATTCTTCAACAAGCTTAAATGCATTATCGTTAACACTATTAATAAGATTAATAATATCAACTAAGCAGTACCAAAAATTTTCAACTTGCAGAAACTCGTTAAATAAAACCTTTCTCCTATTGTTTTCAACTTTGACATTAGATTTTAAAATTAAAATGTTCAACAATACTAATATCATAAAAGGAATTTCTTTATCTCTCAAATCAACTATTTTGTAAAGCTCAAAAAACTTTATAGAATTTTCAAACAACATATCAAACCCTTTATTGATATACCACTTTTGCAAAGATTCATACAGTTTATTAGTTTTAAAGTTTTTATCATCTGAATCCTTAATTATATTTTTAACCAAGTATATCAAAATAGCCGTATCCGAATGGTTTATCTCATCAAAATTTAAAATATTGTCAATTTTAGTCTCAATATCTTTCAAAGTGAATTTAAATTTGATTAATGATCTCTTCTTGAGTTTTCTTCTGAAAAATTGTTTGTCCTCTCTATTGTATTGAGAATTGATTTTTTGAACAAAAAGTTCGTATTTGGCCAAATGCATCTGAAAAAGTGTGACATCCAAATTTTCAAGGCCTGGATTTTCTTTTTTTATATTATTTTTGAAATTTGAGTATAATTCATGGTTGTTTTGATAAACATCCTGATAAATCACAAAAGGATGGTTTCTTGATCTAGAAAATGTAGGGTCATTTTTGGAAATAATTTTTCTTAACTTTTCAATGGCTTTGGTGGAGTTATCTTCAACAATACCTTCATTTTCACGAGATATTTCTTTTGTACCTTCTGATGCCAATACCCCTTGATCTTTAGTAGATATATTTCCATCTGTTAAAGTGGATGCCTCATAATTAACGGAGTCTAGACTTAATCTTTTCTTGAAGATACTTATTATTCCCTGAGACTCTGTGTTGGTAGAAATAGATTTCTCAGAAACATCACCAGAATTCAACGAGATTTCAGCTGTTTTTTTATTCTCACTAAGAGGTTTAGCTTTTGTTGAGGGTTCATCTTCCAAAGTATCGGTTTCAATATTTTGTAAAGTATTTTTTTCTGGATTTATCATTGTCGTATCAAGAAGTTGTTTTTCTCCTTCTGTAAAATAAATAGTCTCGCCTTTGAAATCCTTAATCTTAAGTGGACTGAAATTGGCTTCAATTTTATCAAGTTCAAATTTGGGAGATTGAGGATCATTATTTTTTCTTAAATCCCCAATTTTTAAAGGGCTTAAATGGATGCTTTTACCTTCAAAAATGAAATCGGTATTATCTTGGTTTTCATCTGCTTCGACTTCAATTTCATTAGAAACTTCATTAAAGACGCTCTCCGAACTTTCGACATATGAAGGATTAGCAATAAGTATGATTTCTTTTTTATCTAACAAATTTTTCCTATCAAAAGAATTATTTTCGTTATTCAAACCATCATAATAAAAAGTCAACTCTTCTAAAAATGATCCATTATTGTAGCTAAATAAAGACTTCAAAATGTTCTCAACTGGATCAGAATATTTTATAGATTTGAGATAGGAAATTGAAGGAATAGTAATTGATATCAATTTTCTAAAGTTGTTTTCTAATATTTTATTTTTTTGGGGAGAACAGACTAGGTAATCTAACGTGTAGAATAAAAATTTGTAATTAGGCTCCTTATATCTCAAATATCTCTTAATCAAAAACAAATCAACATGTTTTTTTATACAACTCATAGTATCCAAACCCTGGTTTAACTCATCAATGAAATTTACTAATATTTTAAAAAATCTTTCAAATCCAATGATATTAACCAAAGTAGTTACAACTATCCTTATCTCATTTAAGTAAAATGAAAAGTTTTTTTCAACTTGATATCTTTCAAGATTTATAGCAACAAGTTCAAGAAAAGTCTTTTCATCAAAAAAATGAATAGAATTCTTTATTACTTCCTGATCGCTAGTCAAAACTGATAATAACTTTGGATTTTTAGTAACCAACTCAGCCAATATGCTTTTAATTTTAAGATGTTCATCAGAAGAAAAGTTTTCATTATTTTTGAAAGAATTAACTAAAAAATGCAAACCTTCCAAATTAATTTCATTTGAATCAGATGAAAGCTTACTAATTATCACATCAGGTATTGAAATAATAGAATTGGTTGGCCTATCAATTGAGTTAAGTGTTGAGGCAGGTGTATGAGAAGAATCTTTTATTGTACTAGCACTAGATAGCTTTCTCAAAGATCCCAGTAAAGGAGATTTGGCTTTGGAAATACTTTTTGAGTCAAAATCCGAGGTTTTAGAGATTTCATTGTTTGAAATTGATCGATCAATCATAACAACATCGCTATCAACATCTTTTCCAGATACTGAGTTTTGTATGTCTAATTTTTTATCTTTGGTAGAAAATTTCTCTTGGAGATTAGTAAATAATTCTGAATTATAATTAAGAGCACCGTTGGTGTCATACTCTTTTATTGGAGTGATGGACAGCGATCTGTAGACCCCAGCAATATTTATCTCTTCAACTTTATTTAAAGGAGTGAAACTTCCCGATAAACGTAAAGAAGGAGAGCTTTTTTGACTTTTCAAACTAATATTATCACCGTTAATGTTAAAACCCATGCTGTGACTGCTGGCTAGACCTCGATTGTTGTTATCAACATGATTTTCATTATTATCAAACTGCGCTCTTATATTTGAGAATGAGGTTGAAGAAAATTTGAAAGTAGGTTTGATTGAAGTGGAACTGATAGTAGAGCTTATAATACCAATATCTGATTTCCTCTTGGATGAAACAAAAGACTTTGCACTTGATAAGTTAGCATTAAAGGATCTAGAAGTAGATATGCTGCCTCTGTTTGAGCCACCAAGAGAGCTTTCAGTATAATTCATATACCTTCTTGAACTAATAGAAGATTTTGAACGAAAGGGTTCTCTTGAAACATTGTTAGTTGCGGATGAGTTAAATCCATAGGTATTGCTTTTGGTTCTTGAGGAACTTAGGGTTTTTGTGCTGGAGCTGTTTAGAACTCTTGTGGGTTTAGTCAAACTAGATGTTGGTTGTGTATGAAATTGAGCTAATGAAGAGATTGATCTATGAAAACCATTAGTATTTCTAGCAGATTGGGCACGACTTGTGTTGGTGTTTGAAAGTTGGGATTGACTTCTTTGTTTTTCAAAAGCCAAATCCTTTTTTTGAATTTTAAGTTTTTCTCTATTGGCTTTAATAAAATCTCGTACATTTGTATTTTTATTGGTTGCTCTTGATGTTGATATATCACGATGATCCATGCTACTGCTTGTATTACGACGACTTGAGAAGCTACTTGATAAACGCGAGTTTAAGTTTGAAATAGGGATGTGATCAGGTTTGACTTTTTCTAAGGTTTTTTTAATTGTTGGAGTTATTTTGTTGAATAGGAACAAACCTTTATTAGGAAATTTTTCATAAAAAACCCAAAATACATCTCTATAGCCTTCTCTAACGCTGGGATTTGAATCACCAAGATTTTTTTGGATAATGGTTGATAATTTTGTGATATTGCTCGAATCAAAGTACTTTTCATGGTCTTTTAAGAGCAAGATTTTAAAATAAGTGGCGGAGTATAATCTTGGAGAAGAGTTTTTATCATTTGAATAGGTGAATAAGGAAGCCATGATTCTTTGGTTGCAGGTTGAGAAGGTTAGAATTGAGCAAATGGCGATAAATGCGTTCATTGAGGTTAGTTTTTTAGTTGATATAGTTAATTTGATTAGAATGTTGAATATGAATTCGACGGTGGAAGAGTCGATCAAGTCATTATAGAGAATAAAGAATTCTTTAATGAATTTGCAGGCATGATTGGATAGAGTTGTTCTTAGAGAGGAACAAGACTTAGCGATTCCATCTAGTAGGAATCTTTTTAGTTCGTAGAAAAAGATGCCCAAGAATTGATTATCATCGATCAAGTTGCCTCTTATGAGGGATCTTAAGGTGATGATATTTCTTTCTCTGCCATTCCAGTTGAATTCAGTTTCCTTGTCTTTAAAATCGTATTCCATTTTATTTAAAGTTAGGGAAAGAGATTCTGAGGAGTAGAGGTCTAGAGAATCAAAATTTTCTAGGGGAAAATCATTCAAGGCATTTAAGAAGAGGTCCAATTTTTGATTTTTAAGAAGAAAGTCTGGTTTTTGGAAGTTGTTAGGATAATAAGATTGGGAAGTCGATTGGGAAGTCGATTGGGTAGTGTAGATTTGTTTTTTTGATTGGGATCTTTTGATGGTATTAGAAGTGGTTGTGACTGTAGTATTTGTTTTGAGGGAGGAATTTTGAGTTAGTGTTGCAATTGAGCTTGAAGAGGATGCATTTGATGTTGATTTGATTTGGTTTTGGTTTTGATTTAAAATTGTAGATTGTGAAGTGGTGGGCTTTGAATTTAAAGAGATTGGAGAGGAAGGAGTTGAGATATTTCTTGATAAGGGTCTTTTGATTTGAGATGTATTTGTTGCTGAGAAAAGTTGTCTTGAGATGGGTCTTTTTGTATAATTTGAATAAGGCGAGAGGGAGCCACTTTTTCTATGAGATTGGGATTGGGATTGGGATTGGGATTGGGATTGGTTGTGATTGAAATTGGATAAGATTGGGGAGGATTTGGTTGAAGATATTGGGAGGTAGATTTTTGTGTTGGGGTCAGATTTTAGGATGTTGTTTGATTGGTTATCAATGTCGTGGATAAGTTCGGCAATAATTTTTTTTGGGACTTTTAAAGTGTCGCAAATTTGGAAGAATTTGAATTTGTTTTGTTGTGATTGAGAGATGTAGTGGTGGATTAGAGAGATACAGTTTAGTTTGATTTTGTCTATTAGTTCGATGTTCTGAGAAGATTTTGATAATAGGTTTGAGTTTGTGTTTGCTATTAGATTTAGATTTAGATTTGAGATGGAGTTGTAGTTGAGAGAGATGTTTTGGTATATTTTTAGAATTGGGTTGATGAAAATTTGCAAGTTCAAGTTGTTGTTGTTTTGGTAGAATTCTAGGATGATGATTAGTAGTTCTAGGATGATTGGGGAGTAAGAGAGGGAGTAGTTGTTGAATAAGTAATTTTTGAGGTAGATTTCGACGTCGACGTTGTTTGATAGCCAGTAATTGAAGAGGCATTTTTTGGATAGGTTTCTGTAGGATAGTCTGTAGTCGTTTAGATTGTTAATGAAGATGTTCAAGACGCCAGATTCTATTGATAGTCTTAGGGAATTGCCAGTGGAGTCTTGCATTGAGACTCGTTTTATTAGATGGGTTATTGTGGTTAGTGAGATTGAGATTATGGAGCTGTTTGATATTTTGTTGAAGGCATAAACCAAGGTTTTAAAGTAGAGAGGAACATTGTTGAGATTGACCAATTCCTTTTTGACATGAGTTTTGAATTTTAGTAGCTGAGATTCTTTAAGCTCGAGAGAGTAATCGCCAGTTACTATTTCGTATAGTTGGAGAGCATCTTCTTCAGTATCGGCCATGGCTGATAAAGTGTGGTCAAGAAAGAGAAAAGGGAAGAGAATGAGAAAGAAAAAGAGATGAGAAAGAGATGAGGTTTAGGTGAATAGGAGAAGTTGGAAGAATGTAACTGGAAAGTTGATTTATACGATGGAATAGGATATTTTGAGATGTGAGATTATAAGTTGACCCAAACAAACGATATATGGTAATATTCCTTTGGGAAGTATTTCAGTGATGGAAACAGTGGAGCGTTGTGGAATAGATGAGATACAGTAGAACAGAATGGATTGGAATGATACACAGCAGAAGAAGAGATTATCTGGCTCTGATAGAACTGGACAGAAACAGTATATCAGAGTTACCAATTGGAACAATAGAAGAGAGTCTAATTATAAACGCAGAACAGGTCTTGTTACTGGATGGTGGTAAGATATCTTCTCCAGAGCCACGCAGGCGATGGGCAGCAGAGAGGCGTTGTGGGTGGTTTCTCTGGTGATTTTGCTGTTTCTGGCGCCTCTTTCTCTTTCTCTGCTTCTGCCTCTGCTGCCTCTGCTGCCTCTGCGTCGAGTCACCAAAGTAAACAAACTTACGGACGTACGGAGTCCCGAGAACGGCGGTTATTCGAAACAAAACACCGGTACGCATTTGCCGTATCCGCCAACGCAAGCCATTTATTTGGTCACACTCTGGTAATGTCTCAAGTATGTTCCAAGTGTTGCATCTTTTCAGTTATCCAAAGAGCACAACCATATTCTTTGTCATAGCAAACGCATTTACCCATTTCGTGTCTTCAAAGCTAAATACAGCTCAAATCCTACAACAATTAGATGAGCACCTCAATGCCATACCTAGCGCAAAAATTAACTTTTGTAATAGTTACACATCGCTAGTGAGAGTAATTTAATGTCATTTTTAAAAGATATGTACTTTGATCCTGTTCCTTTATTGTTTTTTCGAATTCGTTTTTACACCAACTACAAAATCTTGCCAAAAAAAACTTTTACATCGATGGTTGTTTAAGGATAACACTCAAAAAACCGACAGCATTATTTTGACAGTAGAAGGCAAAACCGAACATAGCCTGGTTCACTTTACAGATCACCAAGTTGTGTCCAATATTTTGAAGCAAGCTTTGGTCAATGTGGCAATTTGCAAATGCAACAGTATTTTATTGATTGATTGATTGATTGATTTCAAAGAGTCAATTTTCTTAACATTAGATCCTAATTCAGACTCAGTTATTCAAAACAATCTTCAAAAAATTTCGGAGTACTCGACTTTGACATTTGGCTATTTAGTTCTCAGTGAAGCAAAAGAAATTTCATTAGCAATGCTAGTTGCCTGAAGTATATTCAATAGAACTGCTGCTTTGTTTGATGATCCAAAGATACTAAACCAGTTAGATTTTGCAGTCGATTTAAATATATCTATTAATCGAGAAACCAAAGCATTCTTTTTATTGAAAATACATTTATTTTGAACAGTACCAACAAATGCATCTGTTGAAGGAAAGTAAACGACAGTAGAAGAATCCAACTTTCTGTCAATGAAACTTTCTTTTATCTTCAAACAAAAATCTGCAATGTGATTGTAATTCTTCAAATACAGGAGATCTAATTAGCTTTTGTCGTTGAAGCACCTGATAACGGTGCTCACAGCTCTGCACAGCAAAGTGCGTTTCTTTACACGTGAGCAAAAGTGCGTTTGCTTGTGCGTGTGCCATCTGCGTCGCAAAAACCGCCGCGCCGTGCTTCTGCTTCCTCAGCTTCTTAACATGCCTCTTCTCTCCAACGCTCCTTTCCAACACTCCTCTCCAATTCCAGCACAGCTCCACCATGTTTTCCTCATTTGCCTCAAAGCTCTTGAACACCTTGGAACAGTCTGCTGAGACCCTCAAGTCCAACATCGTTCCCAACGTCTCCAGCACCAACGATACGTACTTCAAAAGTGCAGATGGCTCTCTCTATGGTTTCAGAGTCCTCCACGTCGAGCCTTCTTCTCCTGCTGCTTCCTCAGGCCTAGAGCCATGGTTCGACTATATCATTGGCATCAACAACCACGAGCTCACCACAAACCCCCTAGCAAACGACCTCCAGTACAGCCCGTACAACTACCAAAACCAATTCGTTAACAACCAGCTTTTACCTGATTATGCCTCCTTCTTGGACGAAATCAACAACTCAATAGGCACTTCAATCACTTTAACTGTCTGGAGTGCAAAGGGTGGCACAACAAGACAAATTTACTTTCCAATTGATCAAAATAACGATATCTTAGACGAAATCAATATTCATTCTTCAACCAATTCCCTACAAAATAATAACACAGGCAATAACAACAACAACATCAATATAAAATTCAACAAAATTGGCATCTCCTTCCAACTAACTTCTCTAGTCTCTGCAACATACGTCTACCACGTAATCGAAATCCAAAAAAACTCTCCTGCTTACCATGCTAAACTAATCCCTCACAGCGATTATATAATTGGCATCGAAAATGGCTTACTTGCTACTGGCGGTGAAGACCTATTCGGCAGAGTTATAACCTCAATTTACAATCGAAACCCTTCAAACTCAACCATAAACCTATTGGTGTACAACCACGACTTTGATTTAATTAGGCACGTTAAAATCAAACCAAACAACAACTGGGGTGGTAGTGGTCTAATTGGTTGTTCTGTAGCTTATGGTTATCTACATCGAATTCCTCAAATTATCAATGGTAATGATAATGATAATGATAACAATATCGCCAACAACAATGATATCAATGATATCAATGATATCAATCATAATCCAGATTCAAACATAAATTCATATATTCAACCAAATATTGGATCCAATATCAATAACGATTATGAAAATCAATACAACCAATACATAAACCAAAACAACACTATTGACAATACCCCATTTATTCCTTCTCAACTAATTTCTCCTCCTCCTCCTCCTTCTCAATCTATTACCAATCCCTCTTTACCTCCTCTCTCTTCTCTACCATTAACCACCCAAAGGCTTCCCACAAGTAGAAGAAAAAAGCGCAACTCTCTCTCTAAAAATAAAAACGTCGATCTCAGTAGCTACTTTGAAGAACAGATTAATAAAAGTCATCAAGTTGATGGCGATGTAAAACATGATAAAATTGATTCTTTACCACCTCCTCCTAAGAAGAAGTAGTTTTTAAATTATCTTTTATCCATTTCTATCCATTTCTATCCATTTTTATCCATTTTTATCTATCTTATCTATCTTATCTATCTTATCTATCTTATCTATTTCCATTTTTACCTCTACTTAATTCACCGAGTATATATCAATATAACATTTCAAATTCGTCCAAATCCCCTCAAAAGAAGGAACTTTATTCTAATTTTTCATCCTTATAATCCAAAATCAACTTCAAGCACGTGATGTTTACCTATAAAAAACAAAATTTTACTTTATCTATAACAACATAATACTTTTATTAATACTTTAACACTTTAACACTTTATTATTTGGTCGGATTGAAATAAATATCGGAACCATTATCAATTATCTCATCTTCTACCAGAATATCGTCCATTTCTTCCATCTCATTCACCAAGTCGTCAAATTCAATATCATAATTATCCTCAATGTTACTATTTAAAATATTGTCATTATCATTATCATTATTGTTACTGCCATTATTATTATTGTTGATTAAATCATAATTCCCATCCTCAAGACTCTGTTTAAACCTAAACCAATTATACCAAATAATAGCAGATAATGTTATTATCAATCCCACAATATTTAAAAAATTTAACGAATCACCAAACGTAATTACAGATGCAACAATAGTTAGCAACTCCTTAAAGATTCCCGCAATTGACAACGTTATAACATGAGATCTTTGTAGTAAAGCAAATTCAAAAATAGTCATGAAAAACGCCAACACACCAGGGAAAATGAATATAAGTAACGTTAGAACAATTCCCTTTTCTTTCCATATTTTATTTTCAAACACTTTTGTAATATCTTCCAAAAAATTCCCAATTACAAACAATATCGCAGACATTAGTGGTGCCAAATAAAAAATCGTAGATATTGGATTTGATGTATATTTATTTTTTTTTAATAACAACTGAGTAAATGTCCACCTTAAACCAGACATTATTGATGATGTTAAAACTAAGAAAAACCCAATCACTTGAAATCCAGCATTACTATTTACATTCTCATCACTTGGCGTTCCACCTCCTGCTACTAACAAGATCACACCAATAGTCATGATAGAAACTATACCACCAATTGTCCATGAGGCACTCTCCAATCCAAATAATATACCAAATAATAATACAAACATAATCGAAGAAGATTTAACCATTGTGTAAAAACTCAAAGTAATCAATTTTAAACTAGCATTACCAGAACCAATATCAGCAGCACTCGCAACTGCACAGGGCACGATTGCAATAACATACAATTTGGGATCCATCAAGTAATCTTTAAATTGTAATTTGACCTGTCCATCTCGGTTTAAATTTGTGCTATTGCCAATATCATTATCGAGATTAATTTGAGATTTGAAAATATCCGGTCTTAAAGAAGGAACAAAAATTAAAAAAACAGAACTGAAAAAAAATAGAGTTAATTGATGAAATGAAGTTATTAATACAGGAAAGGGTAGATTTAAATCAGGATCACTAAACATCCACTTATTATACAAGGATATAGTCAATGAAAAGATATACCAACCTATAATACAGAAAAATGTCTCCATAGATCTTCTGGATAGTAGAAAGGATTTTAATGACAGCAAAGTGTCTCTAATTCTGGGCCATTTATGTGCAAAATTGTTACTGAACTCGAGATTATTGTTAGCAGTGTTCATGCTGTCTTCTTCTATATCCAAATTGTGGAAATCGTTGTTGAGAATATTGTTATGGCCGCTGGAACTGTCATCATTTAAAACGTCCTCGCCATAGAGATTATGGTTTTCATAAGAAGAGAATTTGTTCATAGTATATTAAAGTACCGTTAAACATTTACACAATTTTCGTATAGTTTAATATAACTGTACCAAAAGTGGATTGTGTAGGCTATTTTATGCTGTGAGTAGAATGAACAAAACGATGTCTATTACTAATGAAGGAAGCAAATATATAAGTAGATGGTGATGATGTTGATGTTGATAACAGTGTTACCTTTTTTGAAACATTCTTTGTCCCTCGATGCAAAATATGTATTTAGAATCACATGAAGGAAAGAAAAGGGAAAAAATAAAATTCCGAAGACACATCTGAGACAAAAACAAAATAATAAAAAAACAAAATAATAAAAAAACAAAATAAATAGAAACAAGATGAAATGGTTATTGAACAATTACTAAATAATATAAAAGATGAATAATAATAATATATATATATATATAATGAAACAAGAAACCTGAGTAAAAAAATTGGAAAGAATGGGAGACGAATTTAGCATATTTATAATTTAGGAGAAGAACGACCACCTTTTGTAGCCTCGAGATTGGATTCAATTTTGCCATCGATATTGATCTTGTGAGATATTGAATCTTGATCACCAAAGAAGATAACGGTGACAGTCAAGTCGTCTCTATATCTTCTCGACCAGGGAGATGGCACACTTAATAGCATTTTACCTTGATCAATGTTTTTTGTGTTGCAATTCGTCAAGGCATTTCTGATTAAATGGGTTGCACAATTTTCATCATCGAGGAAAATTTCGTTTTGCAATTTATTATCTGATTTTGATCTAAAAGGGGGTTTCAAAAAGGCAGATTGTTCTTTGTCAGTTACATCAGTTACATTGGGTAACTGTTTTATATTTTCAGCTGAGGTATTAGATGAGAAGGGGTGTAAAAGATTCCAGCCCAATTTTGAGGCAGAAGATGAGTTGCTCTTGGAAACTGAGGACTGAATGTTATTAAAATTTTTTCTCTGCATCCATCTTATGACTAAACCAGCGATTTCCTCATTTGACAATAATTCATACAAACCATCAGTTGCTAAGACTAGAAACTTGTGAGTTTTTGGATCGATTTTTTTGCTTTGAATAACTGGTTCAGCAGTGACATAAGGAGGGGTCTTTAAATTTTCTGAATATTTTCTACCAAAGAAGTTTTTTGTAATTTTATCTTGTAAATCGGAGGTCCATTTATATCTTGCATCTCCGAATGCTCTAGTTGGTTCTAAAGAACCTAGGACTCTACCTCTCGAGATGACGTTTTTTTCACCCGGATGAGCATGTCTTATTCTTTGAGCTTCGTGTGGATTTGAACCAGTTTGATCAATTGATAGAGCTTCTACGGTCCAGTTATCATCGAAGGAGCCTAAAATAGCTCTGGAATCACCAGTTACAGCTATTTTCAATAATTTTGAATTTGAGTCATAAAAGGAGACCAAGCCACAAGAACCAGATAAGGCAGGCATTAATAGTTCAGCAGCGGTTGAAGTTCTTAAATTTTTATCGGAGATTGAAAATAGGGATTGAATATTTTTGTTGATTAGAATATCATCGGAGATCAAAAACCCTAATTTGATAGCAGTATCAATTGAGTTTGATAAATGAGATGGGCTTTCAAAGTTTTTAATTTGATAAGCGGAAGGAAAAGGAGGAGGGGGAGAAGAAGGAGAAGAAGGAGAAGAGGATTTTTCTAAATAGGCAACAGATAGCTCGTTTATTATTGTATCTAGTAGATGGTTTTTAAGATAGTTTGAAGTTGTCCAACCAGCATGACCATCGTAAATTCCCCATAGCATCCAATCCATTACATTATTACTGTTTTTATTGTTATCATTATCATTGTAGGGAATTTGAACTATTTTTTCTGAACGATCATCTTCAACAGGATTATTTGAGGGCAATTGAGAGATATCGTATCTTAGTACACCGTTATTTCTGTTGATATTAAAGCTTTCCTCATGTTTCCTCAAGATATTTAAAAACTGATCGTCTGATAGTAGATCTATACTTTGTTTGTTGTAATCCTTTTGACTGTTGGAATAGGTTGAGAAATAGGCATTAGAAGCAGTGCTGTTGATGTTAGAGGAATTCGAGTCGTTTCTAATACTGAAAGACGTAAAAAGAGTGGTGCCACTGTTATTGTTGTTGCTGTTGTTGTTAGAATTGGCAGGGGTGTCAGAGTAGATTACGTTTTTCTTGAAGTAATCAGTGGGATTCAAAAAGGAAAGATCGAAGCTGGTGTTCAAGTAGTAAGAAAACATCAAAATACTGGAAGCAATTGCAATTCTGATGGAAGGCCTTCTCATTCTGTGAACAGGATGATCTTTGGACAAGAGTTGAGAAAGAAAACGCCTTTGGGCAAGACAGTGAAGAGTTCTGTATTTGAGATGCTGGTTGATAGCATTGGACTGAATAGCCAATAACCCCATTCTGAATACGACAAGAGCCAGAAAGCAAAAGCAGCAGAAGCAGCAGAGGAAGCAGAAATGGAGCACAGGAAGAAGATGCCTTTTCTGCCTTTCTGCTGCTCATCCGCAGCCTCCGCGGGTTACATAAGCGCTGATAGAGCCGTGATAAGTTCCGGGACAGATATTTCAGACCCGTATCAGCTGACCACATCCGTGTTAGGAATGCGCGGGCGGCGATTGGCCAGCGGTGGACATAAAGCTGGAAAACTGGAGTATTTGGTGCTGCTTCTGCTGCCTCTGCTGCCTCTTCTGCTGCTTCCCCTGCTGCTAATATCTTCACCATGCCTACTGTCCAAGATCTCCCCCCTGTCGGGGGCTACGACCCTATTCAATGGAAACGACACTTGCCCTCCAGGGGCTTCAGACCCAAGATCTACTTTTTGGGCTTGGTGCTCTTCATGTCCTACGGTTTTTACAAAAGTTGTCTGGCCATCAGAGAGAGAAACGAATTGAAACGAGAGAAGAACTGGGCGAGAATCTACTTGTCTCCTTTGTTGATAGCTGAGCACGACAGAAACTTGATCCGTAAGCATTTGGCTGACAGATCAAAGGAATCCATAATCATGAAGAATATCACTGGTTGGGATGTTGACGAAAACGTCTATAACGATGGCAGATTTAGAATCCCAACCTATTCCTTTGCTGATTATAAAGACGAATAGTTTTTGGAATATTTAGTCCAGTCATACATTTCGTTCCATTTTACTCAATTTGATTCAGTTCTATCTTAATATTCTATATAGTATAAATACATTTCTCTATTTATCTAATTGTTTGGTGTTTGGGCCCTCTTTTTTTTTTCAATGCAGTGATTTACTTGTCTAATGATCAATTCCACTGCCCTCTATTCATGGATCAATTCGTACAAATCTCCCAACTTATTGATATAATAATTTGGCACAACATCGTTATCCTTACTAAAGACATCCTCTTCACTGCAAATACCTGACAAAACCAATAATGTACTTAATCCTCCCAATTTCCCAAATTTGATATCAGTATTTAACCTGTCTCCAACCATAACACTTCTGCTAATATCGATATTGTGTTCTTTGATAATGCTCTTCATCATATTCAAGTTGGGTTTCCCACAACTAATCGACTTTCTATTTGAACAGGTCTCTAGGGCCTTTATCATTGTGCCTGCTCCAGGCAATTTGAATTTTCCATTTGGAAATGTCGAATCAATGTTGGTTGAAACGAAAAAGACCTCTGGCCTCAATAAATACTGTAACCCAATAGCTAGTCTGTGGTAATTGATATTCAAATCTAATCCTGCCAATACAACTTTAACACTTGGATCAAGGTTTTGGAAATACTCGCTCTCTTCAACACTGAATTTATCATCCAATCTAATATCTTCTCCTCCAATATACTTGATTCCTGCTTCCCTCAACTCGCCTTCAATTCCTCTCATTCCAATCACAAAAACCTTGTCAGTTTCTTTATTGACATTGAGAATCTTCTCAATATAAATTGCACTTGCGAAACTCGAATTGAAAATCTCGTTTTTATTTATAAAATTGATCCCTAATTTACGAAATTTCTTCAAATACTCCTCTCTAGACTTGGTCGAGTTATTTGAAACAAATATTAGATTCTTGTGTAACTCCATCTTTAAATATGTTAGAATCTCAATTGTTTTTGGCAAAAGTGTATTCCCACTCCAAATAACTCCATCACAGTCAAATAGAAAGTTATCAAACTGATTTAAAAATCCAACAGCCTGTTCTTTACTTGTAATCTTGCTAATATCCATTTTCACCTATATTTATTTATTTATGTATTTATTTTTTTCTTTCTTTTATTAAATATATATATCCTGATATAAACTAAAAGAAACAAAAGAAACAAAAGAAACAAAAATACTTCGCTCAACCCATTATATATACGTTTGGCTGTACACTCGCCAATCAAGTGAGCTGAGGCATATGCCATAACTGGTTATTCCTACAGGAATATGAAGAACAACTCTAATCTCATTTAATAGTACATATAAATCATAACTAAAACCTCAAATCTATTTTCTTTATCTTCTGTTTTAATCACAGACTCAGATATCAATACCAACATGTCTTTACCTCATCAGCTTATCAGCAAGCACCACGTCTCTACCCTAAAAGGTAATTACCATCTATAAACTATAAACCATTAAGACCTCTCCTGAATTAAACCAAACAATTATATATATCAAAACAAAACAAAAAAAAAGGTATCTCTTTTTATATTGTTGTGCTTTCCAAGTACTTTATTTGTTCATTAAGTTCTTCACAAATGTCATCAGTCCCCATTCCACCAAATGCTAGGAGTTTTAATTGCAACTCGCAAATAAAGTATCTCATATCTTCCCATATTTTTAATTCTAAATCAAATCCTTCGATTTTATTTTTACTATAATATCGATGTCTTTTTTCCTCTTTATCAACCAAGATTTTGTTTTTTTTTAATGCTGCTGGATTTAATTTGGGAAAATTAGAATGAACAAATACTATTTTTGGACTTGCTGGTTTCAAGACCAAGTCATTTTCATCTAGTTTATATTTATTGAAGAGATTATTTTCACCATCTTTGTTATGCTCGTTATTTTCATTGAGTTCATTATTTTCATCGAGTTTGTTGTTTTCATTATCGCTCTTGCTTTCTTTGAGCTTTAATTGCAATGCTTCATTTGCTTCTTCAAAGGATTTAAATAATGCTTTTTTGTCTTTACCCTCGTTAATTAAATTAAGAATATTTGCATTTTTTTGAAATTTTTGGTAATCCTCAACTGGATCGTGCTGAACCATTGATGTTCCATGATAGCCTCCATCAGCGTTATAACCAAGCACACCCACAAACTTGTTAACTTGATAAAACTTTGATCCTGTTTTCACTGCTGCTGCTAAAAAAGTATCTTTATCTCCTTCTCCTGTACTGCCTTGAGAGAGTAAAGGATAATAATGATCAGGACCATATGTATTATAATAAAGGGATAACAATAGCATTTTAAAATGGGTTTTTTTGTTGACTAGTAATTGGCCAGATTCTGTTGAAGAATCAGGTATTGCACCCTCCCTATCATGAAAAGGCACCTTTGAAATGTTTTTCTCATCTTGAACAGAGATTCCATGAGTGTATATACCATAGTTAGTGTATCCAAATCTGATTCTTTCGCCTACATGGACATCAGCGATATCATAAAAATAAGGTGAGGTTGTTCTTCTCCAAAAGTCGGGCCAAGTTACTAAGCCATTGTCCTGGAAAACTTCTGAATCAAACAAATAATCAGGTTTAATAGCAGGCATATTATCAGAATCTAGCAATAAGACGTTTTGGAAAGAAGAAGCTAAGATAGCAAACACTTTGTACTGATAGCCTTTGAACTTGAAATTCTGAATGACATTTTTTCCAAGGACTTCAGGTAAAAAAATGCATCTAGCATTTAAAGAAGGGAAAATTTGGGTGCATAGGTCGATTTCATAATCATCTATTGTTGGAATTAAAACTTCTACAGGCAAGGTTGAGCCTGTTCTTCTTAAAGATTTTATTGATAGCAAAGTGAGCCAGTTATATTTTCCACCACCGGCGTAAACAATGCCATTTCCAACATAATTCAAGTCATTTGGAATTGAATTTGGAGTGTTTTTCATAAAAATCTCATGGGATAATTTTAAAGAATTGATTTCCACTGGGTCTAATTGAAGAAAGGTTTTTAAGAATTCTTCATCATATATGGGTTCTTTTATTTTATCCGAGCTTATAGTTGGAGATTTTGATTTGTATTTTTTAGTTAAAGAGGAAACAGTTGGTTTTGCTAATTCTATAGTATTGAAGATGTTTGTAAAGAAATCATTAACTTTTTGAATTTGTAGATTTGGGTTATCAAAATAATAGGATATTAGCATTATTGATTTCAATTTATAATCATGGAGTGAATCTGAATCTGAATCCGAATCTGAGGATGAATCTGAGGATGGATCTATGAAAAGATCGGGATCATAGTTGTCAGAATATTCATCTATTATAGATTTCAAGTGTTTCAAATGTTTATTTTTGTTTGAATTTGAGCTGGTTGAAAGGGGATTTAGATACAGAAAAAATGAGCTTTTACTGTCACTATTGTTATCATTATTAGGGGCATGATTGGAATGATTTCTAGAAATATCGCTATTGTTTTCAACTATTATGCTGTAGTCGTAATTGACTTGTAGTTGCAATGTGGACAATATAATAAACAAAAATATTAAAAGCAAAATGACTATAGATTTTGTTTTTATGTGGGAAGACCGAGAGAGTTTTTTCTGAAAAGATTCAAATAAAGAATAAGCAGAAAAACCCATGGCGAAGGCTAAGATAAGAAGTTGTGATCAGATAAAAAGAGAGAGCAAAGCGAGAAACCTGTTTTTCGACGATTTTCTTTGGGCTTTATATATTGGGCTAGGAAACATGTTTTGAAGATAGCTAATACTAGCCTAAACTCCTATACTACTCCCACGGAGATCAGGAATCAGTAAGCACTGATTAGCTGGGTGGAGCAGGAAAACAGTCAAGAGACAAGGAGAAAGCACATTTCAAGAAGAAAAGACAAGACAAAGAATGGCTTCTAAATAAAGAAACGTTGAAAGTCAAGAATATCAACACAAACAGAAGCCAAAATCCTATTATGATGGTAGTGGTCCAGTTTAACATTTAAGAACGGGTATATTTAGAACTTCTTATAGATTGTCCTGCGCAATAAAAGACTAAAAGAGCAAAGATCAAAAGGGCATGAGTATAGTAGACACACATGTTTGAGCCCGCGCCAAATCCTGCATATAAATCTGCATAAACTTTATTCCCACAGCGACCAGGACTGCAGCAACACCAAGTGGCGCTTAAGTGCGCAGAATGTCAGATGTATTACTGCATCAATGTGCGTCACTCGACGTACATTGCAACGCATTTCTGCATAAGCACCTTTACGAACTGCTCTTTTTCTTTGTGAACTGCTTTGGGAAGCGGTTTTTTTTAGCTGGAAATGATGAAAATAGTGGCCTTGTTTGGTTTTCTTGTTGTCTTGTTATCAATAGCACTGTCTCTGCTGTTCTTGCTTCCCACGCGTTTTTATTTGACTTTCATCTGCCGTAGCTTGTGTGTCTTAAGCTTTGAGAAGAGCTGTTTTTTTTCTTTTGAGAGACCGAATACTATCCGAGCCACTTGATTCGTTCTTTTTTTGATCAGGCTTTACCTCTTTGAATACATTCGTATGGATGCAATCTTCGAGACCATTACCAGGGGTTCACTCGCCGGCCCATGCAGGTCGTAAACGTCTCTCGAACAGGGCTTTAACAGTGGATTATTTCATGCATTATGCTTTTGCCGTTGTTGAGCCACTTTTATTTTCGAGCTTTGGAATAATCATGATCATCTTCTCAGCTGTCCTTGCTGCTCAATGCTCAGTGCTCAAATACAGTAAAAACTGCCGTATTCATGAAATATCTTCATCTGGTTTATAAAGCTTTCAATCTGCAACTCTATTTCGACTTTTTGCTTTTTGCTTTTTGCTTTTCTTTAAGTTATGAAGGTTCGTGTTAAACAAGCAATTTCATGCCTCAGTATATCAGGAATTATCAACATTAAATTCTCTTCAGCACAAAGTCATTTCATCTTTTCAAAGAAAGTACTGGTCAATTTCAAAAGAAAGTCAAAAAGTCAAAGTCGGAGAAAGAAAAAAAAAAGAAAATCACGTATTCAAAGTCTACACTAAATTTAGATCAATTAATGCTTCAATTTGATTAATTTAATTGCATTTGGGTTAAATTGTTTTCCGAATCAAGGAAAAAAGCTAATTAGGAAAAGACATCAAACTAAAAAATAAAAAAATAAAAAAAGAAGAAATAAAAAGAATCAAAATAAAAATTTTACATTTAATAGTCCATCACTACCAGTTGAATAACATTGCTGCGGCGTATTCGGCATTTCCTCCAGATGAATCTAGAGCCTGAATCACTTGAATTCTTGTAAAGCCAAGACTGACCAAATTTTGTATTGTGGCCTCATCGTGTTTTGTACCTCTTTCATTGAATGTTCTTCCTTGAACATTTCCGCTTGGATTAGAACTATTTGTCAATCCGCTATTGTTTTCGCTACTTTTATTATCAACATTGACTGCAATTTTCAACGGACGATCCTCGAATGTTGATTTGACTGATCCAGGTATTACTCCTAATTTTTCACCTCCAGTGATCTTACTTTTTCCTTCGACTTTGTTCGATAGAGATTCCAAACCATTGCTTTCTCTCTTGGAAGATGGTATTTCTGATTCCGATAAAAATGGCGTTTCTTGATCACCCATAACCAATAAGTTTCTTTTTAAATCAATAATGCCTTGATGTCTTCTTAGCATATCCAATCCCAATATTAACTCAATATTGGTTTCCAAAATAATAAAACTGCAGTTGAAAAAACTATTTCCAATTTTAATCGAAGCTGAATGAATTTTCCCAATAATCTTAGATGTTCCAACTCCCATTGCTTCTCCCATTACTCTTTTATCAATTAATCTACTCAATCCAACTCTCTCTGCAATATCTGGCGACATTACTGTGATTTGAGCTCCAGAATCAACAAACGCCTTTAACGGATGTTGATTGACCTCAATGTTAACATATAACATTGAAACATTGATAAGTGTCTCTGGGTTATATTCATATGCATTTCTATAGTTCTCATCGATTTGTTCTCGACGAATTAACTCTAAAATCTTTTCTTGATTTTCTGGATCATCTGGATCATCTTCCAATTTTCTCAATTCTTCTGCACTTAACCCATTACTAGACTGATTATTACCATCTTCCATCAATTTTAATACCGTCTCTTTAAATTTATTTGGATCATCCAAACTTTGAATGACGCTTGGGGGAAATCTAGTTCTCAACCCAATATTCTCAAGCAAAGTAGTTCTCAATTTCTCAATCTCAAAATCAGTATAATTACCAGAAAGAGTCTGGTTTGGATTGTTATAACCAGTTGGAGGGTTAATACCACCACTTCCATTGCCACTGCCACTGCCACTGGATGTCAGCATAATATCATCTTTTGATCTTAAAATTATTATATCATCATCTTGAAAGCCCACCTGATCTAAAGTCTTTGAATCATTTTCTTTTGATGTTATTTCCTTCATATTAAACAAAATTATCTGCTTACTAACATCAATTGAAGTTTCGTTTTCTAAATATGCTTTCAAATCAGCAAATTTCATATCTGAAGGTAATTCTAATGCCATGAACACATCCTGGCTTTCTAAACTAAGTGTCAATTTCATGATGAAAACCAATACAACGAAGTACAATAAAATACAATCAACAACAACTAAAGATACTGACTTTAATATAATTACAAATACAAGATAAACGTATATCTTTGAAAAGTAAGTGTGGCAACCAATGGTTCATGCGCCTTGATGTAGAGATCAGAAGAATCCACTGCGATGGATCTCTGTTTTCAATTATAAAAGAACGTCTTCAAAGCGTTTAGGACTTTGCTCAATCGATCAATTTAACAATGAACAATCAACTCAAGCAATCGTTATTCGATGTTCCTACAAATACCAGACTAACTATTGGTTCAATTGCTCCTGTTTTAGATAGGTTTGTTAAACCTGGGTATTTGACGCCCAATGAATCTAATTATTTGCAGTTAATTTTAGTTGAAAGATTAGCAGAAAATTCTACTGATAAAGAATTATTGAAACTATTATCACGATTTTTGACTCCACTGATTTACGATGATATTGTCGAGGAAAGAAATTTAAGTAAACTATGTGGTTATCCTGTTTGTCATAAGAGGTCGATTAAAAACAAGACTCTTAATATAAATAAAATCCGAACTCCCTACAGTTATTTGAACAATTATTGTACAAAAGAGCATTATCAGTGTTCCGAGTTTTATAAAAATCAGTTGCTAGACGAAGCGGTTTTTAATAGAAGCAATATAACTTTTGTTAAGGTTGGAGAATTGTTTTATGAGAAAAACATTTCGCTTTTGGAAGATCTTTGGGAGTTTAAACAAGATAATGAAGAGTTGTCTTTGGTCGAGATATTAAGAAAATTGAATCTCAATCAAGACAAACATATTACTAGTACTAGTAGTAGTGATAATAATGGAAATGGAAATGGGAATGATAATCGAAATAGTATAACCACTATTAATAGTAATAAAGAAAAGCCGAATTTTGGAAAAGTATCATTTGAAACCGATTTGCTTAGTGATGTAATTGAAAGATATTCAAGTGTTAATAGAGAAGAGAATTTTAATGATATTAAATGTGATGATGAAAGTAATGATGAAAGTAATGATGAAAATGGAAGTATTAATATTGATAAAAAGAAACATAAATCAATTGAAGGATATCAAGCAATTTTTTAATTTTTAATTTTTAATTTTTTTTTCTTTGAATTATATAAGACTATTTACATTAAATAATAATTAGAAGATGATCAGAAGATTAAATCAATCTTTATAAAATTTGAATAATTTTAAAGTTTGTAGTAAATTGGGATTTGAATCTAAACCTATTTTGTTGTTTTTAATAAATAATTTCATTTTTTTGAATCTTTTGATTCTATTGTTATATTTTCGAAGAAGGGTACGATTTAGTTTAGATTTATAATCTGTTATGAGATGGTCATTGAAATATTGATTTCTTTGAGATATAAAGTTATCTAATTTAATTAAGAGAAAGTCTGAAGCATCTTTTGAGTATTGGGTCCAGCTATTGATGTAAGAATATTGGTTTCTGAATTGTGGGTTGGTTTTTTGATGAGATTTGGATAAAAATAACAAATATTCCCATTTAGCTTCGTCTATAGCATATTGATGGAATGGATAGTCCTCGACTAGTTTAATGTTGTTCATTATAATTTGGTGTTTCTTTTTGATCATGTTTATAAGATTTGAAGCAATGAGATTTCTCCTCCAGGGGAATCTGAGAAATTTAAAATGTCTTTTGGCATCGATTTTAACGTAGTAAGTTTTAAGTGGTTTTGGGCCAGATAAGATTGATTTTTGAATTTTGCCCAATTCCTTTATAGCTAAATGATAGTAGGCACTTTTAACTAGAAAATTGTAGATTGGTTTAGGAGGAGAAGAAGAAGATTGATTTAGTTCATTATTTAATAAGGAATTTAATTGATTTAAAGTTGTTGGAACCGTAAAATTTTGAGGTAATTTTTTTTTAAAGATTAAGCGTTTGATATGAGATCTTACTAGTTGTAAGTGTTTACTATTTTTAATTTGAAGCAATTTTTGAGTTTTTGATTTTTGAGGATGATGATTTAAAGGTAGTAATTTATCTGATAAAGGTATGTTATTAGAAGTAATTGTGGGAACCAGAAAGTGATCATTTTTAATGCTTTGATTATTTCGGGTTTGATTTTGATTTAACAAACTTGTTAAGATGGATTTTGTAGAAGTTAGTTGTTTACCCAAATGATGAGATAAAGAAATGTTTGAAGAATCAGAATCAGAATCAGTATGGTTTGAAGAATATAAGCTTCTTAAAAAGACTTCTAGATTATTGGCAATAAGTAGATAGTTTCTTGTTCTTTTTGAGGAATTAATGCGAGAATATATGTGAAATCTATTTTTAATTAGAGAATAGTAGTTTTTAGATAAAATATTTAATTGATTAATTTCATGATTTCTCTGAGGAAGTTTCATGGAATCAGGCACAGGAAGCTGATTTAGGTGAATTGAGTGTTTTAATAGACATTTGTATAGAGATAAAACATAGTCTTTATGAGCTTTTAGCTGGAGAAAGTTTGTTGGCATTTTGCAATGAAGAATCAAAACCAAATCAAAACCAACCCTATTTGAAATAAAAGCATCAGCATCGAAATGTGGACGTATTGATCGAAATGATTTTTTTAGAGGGTCTGAAAGAGGAAAAGAAAAGTGAAAAAATCCAAAGAGCGGTCAGCAATTACGTAATACCAGTGCTACCACATTTCTGGCCTCCTCCAGTGCTCGAACGGAGTCAGTGTGGTTTTCGGCGGAGTTAGAGCATTTGGGAAAGTTTTGCGCGGAGCAATACTATTCTGTCTAGCGCGTTCTGCAATATACACAGACCCGGCTATTGACGGTCATCAGGAGAGACGCACAAGACAGCACTAGATAGTGCACATAAAGTTCAGAGCTAGCAGACGGAGCATCACAGGATGTGTACAAAACAACAGTTGCAATTAACACCAGTTTTCAAGAAAGAAATAGAGCATTGTTCAGGAATCCAAACAGTTTTCGAAAAAATAGCACACTGGCTGGAACAATTTTCCCAAACGCTCCATGCTGGAAATTCTTTGGCGAAAATAATCTGCTGCGGAATAAATACAGGCATTGATCCCGATTACAGCGGCGGACTCTTATCTAAGTTTGCTCTAACAACAATGCGCTGCAGAGAAAGAGGGTGCAGTTGGCGACAGGACCAATGAGTACGGCTCCCGTTTGCAACAATTGCTTTGAAGAAATCTATTTTAATAGCATTTATCACGTGTGTATCATACAAAAGTGGGACTGAGCAAACCAGCATTTTGTGCGGAATCGGAGAAGTCAGAAGAGAAAGATATGCATCTGCAGGACCTGGCCAATGGGTGACTGGGATTTTCATTGTAGGAACGATAACGAAATTGAGTTGTCGTGCTGACATGAAATCTTGCAAATGGGATGTTCCGACGGACAGACCCCTGATCTCGAGAAGAGCGGGCGTGGGTCCCCGTGAGCAGAAAACGGGCGGATTGGAGGGGGGCCTGGCGCGCACAGCGAGAAAGACCCCATACAAGCGGGAGCGGGCGGATGAGCGCAGACCCCTAGCAGCGATAGCTGGAGCTGCTGCCGCTGCGGCACCTGCGCCTTTGCGAGGATGGGACAAGAAGCTTCGGACCCAGCAGCGCGGGAAGCAGCGGCAGCAGCGGCCGCAGCGGCGTGCGTTTGGTGCAGGATCTTCCGCAGCTTGCTTCCACCAAATGCTTCTCTTTCCCTAAACCAAATCTGTTTATTTGATTGGTTTTCAGGAAAATTTGAGAAGCTGTTAAAAGTTTTCAAAATCCAGCATCGCTATATCCTTTCAAATTGTATTATCACACTAATTTACTTCAGCCAAAACACTAATTTGCTGTTTGCAAATATATCTATTCTATTCAATATATTTCCCCAAATTTTTCATCCAACTTCAATCTCTAATCCTGATTTTTGGTTTTTGGCTCTTCTTTTTGCTTTCCTGCTCACTATTGAATTGTAATATACCTAGAAGGATATCCCATCCTCACAATTTACTATCTCAATATTTCATTCTATTCTATTGCTATATTATTATCCTATTATCATCCTATTATCTTATTATCTTATTATCTTATTATCTTATTATCTTATTATCTTATTATCTTATTATCTTATCCCCCTTATCGTCTAGCCTATTAGCCTATTAATTCACCTCAAATCCATCCACATTCATAATATCAACACCAATATGTCTGAAATACCTGATCTTATATCTGCTCAGTCAAACAAAAATCCCTTACCTCCAATATCAAAAAACTCCTCTTCAACTTCTTTAAAATCTGCAAACAAGCTCAACATAATGAACAATAGTACCACCAGCAACACTAGCAACAAAACTAGAAATCTTTCAAAACAAAAATCTGCAACCTTGCTATTATTCCACAACTCTGATTCTGCCTCAAGCGAGTCTTTATGGAGAATGTATGCGAAGGCTAAAGCATCTCTACCCTATAGAGCTAGAATGGAAAATTTAACCTGGAGAATGATGGCAATCTCTTTAAAAAAAAAAAATATTATAAATAAATCTTCAAACAACTCAAGCAACTCACCCTCAAACTCGCTCTCAAACTCTCGCTCGAATTTAGATATAAATTTAAACCACAATAACATTGATAACCATATCATAATAGATAATAGCAGTAATATCCTCAATAATGCAAACTTCAACAACACACATAATTCAATCAACAACATCACCCACAATATCACCAATATCACCAATATCACTAACAACACAAACCACAACACAAACCACAACGATATACCCGCAAATAGCTTAGATAGCTACCCCATGGAAAATATTCAAAGCATTCATGAGTTACACAACTTTAATGGTGACAGTATGATGGAATGGGCCTATGATCCCTCCATGGATCCTCCATCTTCAAACACAATTAACAACAACAATAATAATAATAATAACAACTTTTCACTGCACCCTGACATTACCTCAAATGACTTCTCTTTCATCAAAACCCCCATATTATCTTCTCTTGATAATGACTTGGAAATTTCAAATCTCCCGATCTTGAATAACTCAAGAGATAACTTTGACTATGTTGCTCATATTAGAAACTATGGGAATAGTCACAATAACCAAAATAACATTACTCATATCAACAACAACAACAACAACAACAACATTAACATTATAGGTTTACAACCCCCAGATTTTCAAAGATCAAATTCAAAAAAAAGACCTGCTGATTTTTCTCCTGCTTTTTTACCTGTTGATACCCATAATATTTATACTGATATTCACCCAAATAATACTAATAACTTTAACATAAACCAAAACATACTCACAAACAACAATAACATTCACAAAGACAATAACATTCACAAAGACAATAGAAAACAAAAAATTAATAACGGTAACAATAACAATAATAACAATAACACTAGATCAATTAAACCTCCCAATTCTTCGAATTCCTCTAATTCCTCAAATCCCATCTTGGGTCTTGAAACTTTGCATGAAAATCCTCATCCACACGACCATGCTTTCCATTTTTCTTTAGATCCCTTAGCTGTAGAAGCTCCTTCAAACAACTATTCAAATTCTGTGCCGCCTAATACTTTAGCCACTCATCCTTCTCACCATCACTTTACTTTATCCTCACAAAATAACCATTTTTTAGAAAATCAAACAATTGGTCCCTCGAATTTACTAAACAACAATAATAATAGTAATAGCAACAACTCGATTCATCAAAATTTCCAAAATCCCTACTTTACAAATCAAAATCGCAGCAATTCTTTTTTTTCTCCAAATTTACAAAATCAAAACGAAAATACTAACGGCTCAATCAATTTATATTCCCCAAATACTTTTAATTTTGAAAGTGATTCCCCTTACTTTCCAAATAACAATAACAATAACAATAATAACTCAAATAAAGCATCTGTTAACTTAAATGGAAGCTCAAAAACTTCTTTAAAAATGAGCTCATCCTCTTTTGCTTCTTTGAAAGATGATAATTTTAGCTGGTTGGAAATGGCTGAGCCTGGTTCTAATCTTTCATCTAATAACTCAACTCCTGTAACTACAAATAAATTTCCACCAATACAACCAAATTTTAAAAATAACTCCACAATTTCTCCAGGCTTCATCAACAAAATCCAATCTCATCAACTGCCGTTACAACAAATTCCTAACTTGAATGGAAATAAAATCACAAATAAAGATGACCCATCTATTGGAAAATACCAAAGAAAGAATTCAACAGCAAGCAGAAAACTGAAATCAAATAAACCAACAAAAAAATCGAAATCAAAAGACAAAGTTTCTGGCACCAACACCTTGAAAGGTAAAAACAACTCAATAGTAAACTCTCAAACTAGATGCACAAATTGCAATACTCAAACTACTCCTCTTTGGAGAAGAAATCCAGAAGGTCAACCGCTTTGTAATGCTTGTGGATTATTTTTAAAATTGCATGGTGTTGTTAGACCCTTATCTTTGAAAACAGATGTCATCAAGAAAAGACATAGAGGTAGTAACAATGATAGCAAAAATTCAAAAGACAGTTCCAAAGCTGTTGCACGTAGTGATACCTCTCCTATTGATAAAAATGGAGGTCTTATAAAAAAGGAAACAAGTCCTATTTCACCTAATAAATCTAATAATATTAACGCTTTGGGAGTAATTGGTGCAAATCCATCAAATAGTACAAGATTTCCCAATAAATCCATGCTATTAAAAAGAACTAGCGATATTGATGGTGATGATTTAGAACCCAAGCCCGTTAATTTAACCACTGAGGATCTGATTCAAATGGCAACTTTACCTAACATCAGTGAAATACCCGAAAATAGTAATAGTATAGAGTCAGAAACAGTAACAACAAATAATCCGAATGACAGAAACACAACTACCAATATAGATAATGGAAACACTGAAAATAATGATGATAGTGCCAACCAAAATGATATGTTTGACACAAATGGTGTTGATCTTGATTCCAATGGTCAAAACAATTGGGAATGGTTGACAATGTCTCTCTGAAAAATGACTGAATGAAATGATAACCATGTTTTTTTTTTTTTTTTTGTGCATACTAGATATTAAAGCAATATTTAATATTTTTTTATTTAACCATTAATCTTTTTGTATATTTTTTTATCACTTGACAATTTAAAATTTTTTTTATCCTTTGTTTTATTTATCTAATTTGGTATGTTTATAATTTTTTTTTTTTTTTTTGATTTTAAATACTTAAATAACAGAATGAAAATAATAATATCCGACAAGTGATTATTAAATGGGTACTTTTCTGATTTTTTTAATTTTCTTGGTGAGTTTTTGTTAGAATATAGAGTTTGTTTTTGTATTTTTATTTTAATTTTCATTTTCATTTTCATTTTCATTTTCATTTTCATTTTCATTGTTTTGTTTTTTATTTTTTTATTTTTTTATTTTCATGCTTAAAATAATTTTTGTTGTTGTGTATTTTGAATGGTTTTCATTTCTTTGTATTTGGTTTGATAAAAATTGTTTTTTAAGTAATGATTTTGTTATTTACTAGAAAACAGTTGAATAAAATTAAGCTTTGTTATATATGTATATTTATTACATATAATATTTAATAAATTAATAAATTAATAAATAATATTAATATCAATATCAATCATCTTCTGCTTCAATATCAACTCCAAAATCTTTTAAACCTTCACCAAAATCATTTTTCCAATGAACTCTTTTTTTGACTTTAGATTTTGAGATAACAGAAAGTTCCCCTACTACAAATCTTTCAGCCCCTACACCTGGAGAAGCATCGTTTCGAACCAATTCATCGTTTTTATCTTGATTATTACCATCAGGAGGCCATGGCAAACCAATTTGATCTTCTTCAAGATCTTCAGTTTTTTTGAAATGCACACCATCACATTTGGGATAAACCCATGGAATTAGTAATAACCAAGGGTAATTCAAAGCTTGAACAAAATTTTGCCATGGACTAATGTCATAAGGGAAAATAAAATCATCAATTTTGAAATTCGGTAATTGATAATTGAAGTCTTGGTTATAATTATCAGAATCATCAGAGTTATCAATATCATTTATATTTGATATAAAGTTATTTTTTTTATTTTTCAATTTTTTTTTATTTTTTTTATTTTTTGAGCTTGAGATTTGATAATCATTTGAATAGTCATCCAATTCTCTGTTTGAATAGGATGTTGAAGAAGACCAAGAGTTTAAACTCGTCAAGGACAAAGACTTATTGTAAACAGAGAGGTAATTTTTTTTGATCTTTTCCCAAAATTGAATTGTGTTAATTTGAGATTCAATTCTTTCCCATTCCCAAAATTCAATTTGGGTCATTCCTGTGAAAATAGTATAATAAAAGCATCTTAAAGTTAAAATAAATACAGTTATAAATACAAAAGAATCAATGGGCAACAAAATAATTGTAAAGGTCAATTCTTTTTTGTTGATCATGTAAGAGGGATAATTCTTTCGACTCCAAAAATACATTACTTTTTTAATTAAATGAACCAATACAAAAAAAGTAGTATAGTCTACCCATAATAAAAATCTTATAAAATGACCCAAATTATTGTTTCCAACACAATTATTAGTCCAGGGACAATGATGATCCATTTTCAATACACATTGTTTGCAAGATTGACAATGGTGGGACCTTTCGGGTTTATAATTGTTGCATTTTTTGCACCATCTTTTCCACGCTATTGGAGGCTTTTCGGGAACAAAAAACTTGGGAGGAGAACCAGGATTTACTTTAATTGCAAGCAAATAGTTCAACCAAATCATGGACAAGCAGAACTCAAACCATAGTTGTCTGTTCATCGAGAAATCATTCCTAAAGATGAAAAAATGAGCCGAATAACCAATAAATGCTATCAAGAAGGATGGGATCTAGAGTATGGACATTGATAAAGTTAGTTGAAAGTGCAACCGAAAATCCACAAAGCAGTGTTTGCAAGAAAGCATAGACAGCATACAGCTATACCCAACCAGGGCCACTTTAGTTTGGCAATCATCGTAATATCAGCGAGAGAGATGAATCAAACACCAGAAAGTAAGAAACAGCTCTTTCTCTTTCTCTCTCAGAAATACCACTGCAATGGATGTGATACCATAATGCATGTCTATGTACATGCACAGGCAGAAACACCAAAAAACGTGCATTGGCAGAATCCAGAAGTTTGGCTTGCTCCATTCGTGTGGTTCAAACTTTGTGTCCGTGCTCTGTCGGCATTTTCAGCAGCGTCGGCCCTGTGTCTTAACGGGGCGAAGAGTATAAAGATGTTTTTGATGCTGGAGCTGAGGTCTTCAGTTGGTGAATACAAAGATATGTCTGACTTAAACACCTTCTCCAACTACAAAAGCACACACATTACTTCCAGTGTTCTAGTGGATCCAGATTCAAATGTGTCCAACTCCAACACCATTCTTATTGGTGTGCAATTCATTGATATGCACGACTCCAGCACCAACATCAACAATAATAACTCCAGTCAGAGCCAGGGAAACAACGAATCTACTCCACCTATTTATTTTTTTATTTCCAAGTTTTCCAAGGTCAATGATATAATACTGATGTTTTTGAAAATAACCAACAAAAAGATCAAAGATTTAGACAATTTCAGCATCACCAACATTCACAATGAGCATTTTGACAAGCAGCATTTGCTATCCTACTATGGTGTAAGATATATGGATATTTTCAAGATTTTCTCCAAGACTGAAATTTACAACAATAATAACCAGAAGAACTCCTCCCTGATTTCTTCTTTTCTTCTTTTTAATAAAGAGGTGGAGATCAAGAATCTAGAAAAAAATATATCAGCTTTGAAATCAAACTATGATACTCTAAACTCTTCGTATACTGATTTAAAGCAAAAATATAAATCCTTGGAAACAGAAAAATCAAATTTACATGATAGTTATAATCTTGTGAATAATAATTATAATGTTTTGAAAACAAATTTTAATGATTTGAATAAAACTTATAATACTTTAAATTCCGATTATAATACTCTAAAGTCCACTTACACCACTTTGGATAATGATCATACTTTATTAAATAGTAACTATAATGCTTTCAAAATTTCAAATGAAAGTATAAAGGCTTCACAGGCTATTATTTCTAAAAATTTTAGCAATATATCAAAAGAAAATAAGGCATTACAGCTTCAAATTTCAAAATTAGAGAAATCAAATGAGGAATCTCAAAAAAAAATTGACTCTCTAAATTCTCAAATTTCAACTGCAATGTCAACAATTTCAAATTTCAAATTTGAAGTTACATCACTAACAAATGAATCAACCTCAAAATCTTACCAAATCACCAAAATCAATAAAACAATAGAAGATTTAAATAAAAAATTATTAACAAAAACAACTCAATTATCTATTAAAACAAAAGATCTGATAGCCTTGAAAAATAAAGTCAATAAGCTAACTAAAGCTTTGTCTGATTCAAATGCTGAAAACCTATTATCTGCTAATAAATATAAAGATCTTAATGACGAATTAACCTACCAGAATTTAGTCATTTTTATTTTAAATAACCAATTATCTGTATTTTTTAATATAATTTCAAACGAATATTTTGAACCTGACTTTCAAAAATTACTTGCAACTTATGACAAATCATTATTTTCAAAAATTGATTTATTGCTAAATTCAAATTTAGCACCCTACTACAAAAATAACAATTCCAAAATTTCCATTTTGAGACAATTAAAAGAAATTCAAATTGATCATATTCAAACTCTAGATTCTGAATTCAAAATAAAAGTCCTGAATTTATTACCTTTGATTGAAGCTTTTAAAGATAAATATTCAAAATATTCAGAAATATCCAAAAGAATTTCAAGCGTACATGAAGTTTTGTCAATTTCAAATGATTCACTCATAGCTAGAGAACATGTCATCACAAAGATCATTGAAAAATTAAAATTACCAAACCTTTCTATAAAAAATAACCCTCTTGATGATATTGAAAGTAAAGTTATTGAAAAAATTGATCTGTTTACATCTTTTGAAACTGAAATTATAAATCTTAAAAAAGATAACATAATTTTAAGTTCTGGTATCAATCTAATGAATAACACTATTAAGAATTTAAGAAATGATAATACCATTTTACACGAGGAAGTAAATAAACAAAAAGACATCTCTAAAAAATATGATAATTTTTACTTTGAGTTATTAGCTAAATTTCAAATTCCTCATGCAGATATATACGACAAAAAAATTTTGCTAAATCAAGATATTTTTGATAGGTTAAAAAAATCAATTGAAGCAAAAATTGATATTCACATAGATTCAGTAATAAAAAGTCCTATTAGACTGGAATTGAGTAATTTACAAAAAAATTATGATTTACTTTTAAGTCAGAAGAAAGAAATAAATGATACCACTTTAAATTTACAAAATAAGTTATTTTATTTGCAAGCTCTACATGATATACTAAATGAAGAAAATGATCGGAGACTTAAGGACTTGAATACTCAAATTCTAAATTTAAAAATACAGAAAGAGGAATATGAAAATAAAATAAAGTCACTAAATGAAGAAATCAAATTATCCATGAATCATAAAAATAATGCAATTGAAAAACTTCGTGATATTCAAACAAAATTTGATGAAATCTCAAGACAAAGTTCAATTATGAAAAATAACGAGTCTGAAATAATAAGTAACTGGAAGAAAAATTATGATACTTTACAAAAAGAAAATAAAATTTTGCTGGCAGAAAATGGAAATTTGAAACTTTCAAAATCCCAAAGAATTATTAATTTAAAACTTAAAGTCGAGGAAACAGGAAAATTACTACATAAAGCTAAAGAGGAGAATACAGAATTAAAAGAGCAACTTATAAATATTTCAACAATTACAAAAACTCAATACAATGAATTACAAAGAAAATACAATGAGATTTTTGAAGAAAGTTTAGAAATAGCTAATAGAAAATCTCAAAAGGTACTTTACATCAAGAAAAAATACAACAATTTAAAAAAAAAATATGATGATGTGCTCGTTGAGACTAACATCCTTAAAAATGGCAACTTAGCGAGATTATTGAAACTCAAAGGTACCTGTGAGCAGCTTCGTGAAAAGTTAAGAAGCATCACGCAGGAAAAAGAAAATATACTACTAAAATTGTTAAATTACAAAAATGCCCATGAATCTTTTTATGGCGAAAATTCGCTTGCATCTAGAACTGAAGATCTTTCTACTGATAGTGCTCACATTGCTAAAAAGAGAAGAGCATCCAAGTTATCATGACCTAAGCCAACTACTTTTTTACTACAACCCTCACAAATCAATTAATATCATACGTAACCCAAGAATCACTATTAATCTTTAGATTAAGATTTTATCTGTTTTCCAGACCCCATATATTAAATAAAATATTATCTGTGAAAATTTTGATGTTGAATCTTTTTTGAAAACTCAAAGGATTTGATTCTTGATTAATTCAGCAATCTAATTCGAATAATTGTTGAATGAAAATATAGGAAGCCTATTTTTTGTTACTTTATTTTTTGATCTTGATATTCTAAAGAATATTATACTGTTTTAGTAGTAAACTGATTTTCTTTTCAATCGTTACAAAGTATATCATTCGGAAAACAAATCTGATGGCACTATAAAGAAAAAAAAATATAGTTAGCAATATAATAGAGAGATATAGAAAGTAGCAGTAGCAGAATCGGTAGTATTAGTATAAATATGAATCAATAAATTAAAAAAAAAAGAAATAAATTGGAAAAACAATTTGATTAACTAAAAATTATAATAAGTGCTGGGATTAATACTGGAATCAAGGTTGGGATTAGGGTTGGAGTTTTGATCAAAGCTGGAGGAATGCTTAAAATTGGAATTTAAATTGGAGTTTAAATTGGAATTAAAACTGGAATTATGATTAGAGTTATTATAAGGGTTTAAATTTGAAATATTTGTTGAAATATCAGAATTCTCATATTGATTAGATTGGCTTTGCTGGGATGGTTGTTGCAATGAACTCAACATAGCTGCGAATTTGTCAAGTTTATCGCCTGGAAGATTTTGTATCAATTGCATTCTATTGGTATCATTATTATAGCTGCTATTGTTGTTTGTAATTTCAGTGTTAGTGCTGTTTTTGTTAAATTCAGGTTTGTTGGTAACGTTGTTGTTAAAGGATTGGGAAATGCTGTAAATACCAATATTGTGTAAACGACCTCGATTTTTAAAGGCTTTTTGAGGAGGTGCATTACCATAGATTCCTTTGCTTGACTTTTCTAGCTTTGATTTATAGATAAGTTCGACAGCCACGCTTATATTCACAGCTAAATATTCCTTATAGTTGATACCACCTTCTGCAGTTTTATCAAAAATTTGAACATCCAAATTGCTATCCCTGTGAACAGTTATAATTCCATTGACTCCAGCATACGCTGCATCATTGATCAAAGCCTTCAAATCAGTTTGTTGGGTTACATTTGTGATGTAAGTCAATATATTTTTGCCTTTCAAAAGATCTTTCAATTGTGTAACAAACCTTGTGTCAGCAGCCTTTTTTACATAAATCTGACATTCAGGAACAGTATCGACAGTATAGTTATTTGATGTTTTCCTTGGTCTTTTGATCATTCCACCTCTCATATAATCATCTCTTGGATGTTTTGAAATTCTGTTATTAAAAGAAAAGACATGGTTGGAAACCGGAAGGTGTTTATCAAATGTAAAATGTCTGGGTTTTTGAGGTTTAGAGGCTTCTAAATGCATTATTTTGCCATATAAAGGAACATTTTTTTCACCTTCAATGGCAGAATTACATTGTTCAATGGTTCTGAACTGACAAAAGCCATAACCAGGTTTAATACTTATTTGAATTACATCTCCATACTGCTTGAAGATTCTCCACATATTTTGCTTTGTTATGCTATTAACAGGGAGATTTCCAATAAATAATCTGGAACCTCTAGGAAACTGAGCCCAATTACCGGAGCTAAGATATCTGGTTTCATTTTGAATAAATCGGGAATATTCTTCAATTTCCTGATAAGACATTGCAGAGTCAATATCGGGTCTTTTGCAACTTGGGTTTTTTATTTTTATATTCTCCAATTCAAGGTCAGTTAGATGTGGTTGGTGGGTTGTAGTTGTGAGAGTATCCTGATTCGGAGCTTGATTTGAAGCTTGAGTTAAAGCCTGATTTAAAGTTTGATTTGAAATTGAGCTGGAATCGGGAGAAAACAATGAGTTAAGTGGACTGGAATCTACAAAACCTGAAGCATTGGAAGAGTTTATTTGGGCGCTGAATGCATCTGGATCGGAAAGAAATTTGCTTATAAATGCTTCTTTTCCATCTTGAGGTAGGTTTTGAAATGATGGTTGGGTGAAATATGGAAAGCTTATTAATTTTTTAGCTAATGTGAGTGGATCTGAGTTTTCAGAAAATGAGGAGGTAGAATTAAATTGAAGTTGGGGCTGGGAGTAAGATTGGGGTTGGAGTTGAGATTGATGTTCTTGCTGGTCCCAAAAAGATTGCGTTTCCTGAGGATTATATTGGGATTGTGTTTTTTGAGCTTGAAGCTCTGAGATCTGGAAATTAAGTGGTTCGTATTCAAAGATGCTGTCGTTTTTCGTATCACTTTGAGTTTCGTTTTCAATGTCTTCTCTGGTGATATCTTCGACTTCATCACCATTCTCAAAATTGGGCAGATTTTTAAGTTCATTTTCAATCTCATTTTTGTTTTCGCTTTCGTTTTGATTTTGATTTGTAATTTGGGGTTTAAATTCAAAATTGTTTTTTGTTTGGGTTTCATGTTTATATTTATCGATAATTTCAATATTTGGTTTTACTTTTTCATTATTTTCGGTGTCGGACTCTTTTTGAATTTTAAAATCGATTTCAGTATTGTTTTTATTTTCTATTTTATTTGTATTATATGGTTGAAAATCAGTTTGAGTTAGGTTGTTTTGGCGATAAGTGTTTTCGGGGAGGTTTTCATTTTCCTCCTCAGAAAAATCTTCAGGTTCATAGTCATAGTCATAGTCATCGTCATCATTAATTTCAGTTTTATTTTCATCATTCTTGCTTAACTGATTTTCAAAATTTGGATTACTTTGGCTGTTTTCCCTATTTTCTGTTTCTTCATTTCCAGTGTTCTCATGGACAAAATCATCTGGAGTCTTATTTTGATTTTCCAAATGACCTTCTTGATCCTGGTTTTGTTTGTTGTTTTCTGAAGGATGGGTGGTTAACCTGTTTACAATTTGTTGAGTTAAATCTAAATCTTCAGTTAAAGATTTAAGAAAATTGGAAGCTGCATCATTGGTGGATGTTAAAGCGGTGGGAGATCCTTCAGGATTTGAGGGGCTGTTTTTTAAGTGTAATCTCATCAGATAGTTATATGTTGAAGTATGTGAATATGTGGAATTAATTTATTTTTGTAAATAGCTTGTTTTGGGTTTTGTATTGTTGGTAATAATTATTATTTCTGAAAAATTGAGGAAAGCTAAAAAATATTTTAAATGGCAGAACTGAACAACAAAGAAAATACCTTTTCAAAATCAGTTCAGTAATTAAATCAGACGAGGTAGAAGCAGTATAAAGAAGGTTTTTTTAGTTTTACTATCTCCAAGATGGTTATCTTCTTGTGGTGAGGGACAAGGAGCTGCTGACGATGAAGAAAATTTTCCTTCTCCCTAAAGCAAAAGAGGATGGAGTCTTGAGAATTGAATTCAAGCCGGCGTATGCACAATTCTGGAATTTACACAGCGATGCCCGTATTTACACGGAAATAATTGCCCAATCAAAACAGATCAATTATTCCGGCAGAGGATACAAAACAAAAACAGAATCAACAGACATCGCACAACAGAGATAGCAATAGAAGAAACTCGATTTGATGAGACAAACATACTGATTAGCAGCACTCCCATGTTATTTGTATGTCATTTGTAGACGGAAACGACAGAGACTATTGCTGAAATACCAGAACCGTCTTGATGTTCACGGAGCTGTAAATAAATTTGCACCCAACATCCGACGCTTCATAGTGGAGGCATGGTGTCCCGGGTAACGCGTTGACTTGAGCGTGGTGAGCACCTAGTTGCTCTTTCTGGATATGCACAGCAATACACAGTTGCGAAGTTATGCTCGGAATTGCTCGGAATTTAAAGAGACGGTTCGAAACCGAAATTTGCGACACACCGGCGGTTTTGTGAAAATTATCGTATGAAGCATCTTATGAATCTTTTAAATCGTTTAAATATCTTACAAAATATCATACCCAAATGCCCACTGTAGCCCTCTCTCAATAAAGCCTTTACGATTCAGCTCTTCTTTGCTCGATTTTTCATAATTGGCAACAAAACTTTCTTGAATTGACTTTATTTTTTTATCTTTATTAGGCTTTTTGATAAACAAATTCTTTCCATCTTTTAGTTCAATGATATTACCTTTTATGTTACTGTTGTTATACTTGTTATTATTTCTAAACTCAGAACCCCCAGAAGCCCTATCAATGCCACTAGAATCGAATTGTTTTAGTTTCCTATCTATTTTTTTATTTTTATTTTTATTTTTATTTTCATTTTCATTTTCATTTTCATTTTCATTTTCATTTTTATCTTCGTTTTTATATTTATTATCAGTTTGGTTCTTATCTTTGTTATTGTTGTCACTATTTCCAGATTTATTTTCAGAAAGCTTGTTTTCTAAATTATTATCTGACTTCTTATGATTTTTTCTATAGTCATTCTTTGAATAATTTTTGTTTTTAAAACTTTGATTTTTTTTATTAAATTTTTGATTGTTTTTGTTGAATTTCTGGTTATTTTTGTTTTCATCCAAACTATTTAATGTAATACTATCAATATCTGTATCAATATTATTTGAAGTATTTCTGATAAAAGTATTTTCATAAATTATTGATGTATCCAAATCTGCATAATCAGCTGTTTGGTTGGATCTATTGTACTGTTTTTTTATATTTTTATTTTTATTTTTATTTTCATTGTTATTATCTTGATTATCTTGATTATCTTGTAGTAACTTTAATTTTTCTTCAACCAAATCATCTATAATTTTATTTGAATCATTTGATAAATTTAATTTATCAAACAATCTGTTTGAAAAAATTTCAACAAAAATTGTTGAACTGCCTTTAAATTTTAAATTATTATCTTTTATAGCTCTTAATAATGAAGAATGATTGTCATATGTCAACTTGATCCATCTATTTCCGGTATAAATTGGCAAATGTTTTTCATTAAAATTTTCCCTATCATCATTGTCATTGTCATTATCATGATTATTATCGATATTAAAGTTGCCATTAAGGTTATTGAAATTGTTAAAATTGTTATTGCTAATTAAAGTATTTGAAGAATAATTGAATTTTCTTAAAATTTGAAAATCTTCTAATATTCTGCCATATTTGGCAAAATGCTGTATAATTAATTCTGAGTCAGCTTCTCTATAGCCATAGACCAAGAATGAGTTAAATTCTTTTAGTTTGAAATCATTTTTAAAATCATTGTTATTATTATCATTATTATTGCTACTATTAGTATTCTTATTAATGTTACTATTATTGTAAGAATTATTTTTGTTATAAAATTTTTTTCTAGTTGATTGATTTTTATATTTACTATCTCTTATATTTGAAATGAATTTTAAATCCTGGGAAGAATTTAAAAAGTTATCAAAAGCATTAAAAGAGATATCTATTTTGTTTTCATTTTTTATAGGGTTATTAATAGGGTTATTAGTAGTATTATTTGAATTTATTGAGTTATTTATTGAATCGAAAAAGGACGGCTTTAACAATTTTTTCTTGCGATCATTACGAGAGTTTTGATTTGCATTATCGTTGTCATCATCAGTATCAATTGTGTTGTCAAAATCATAATCATTATCTAAATCTAAAAAAGATCTCTTTGGGGGTAATTCCTCGTTATTTTTGTTGTTATTGATATTGATTAAATCGATGATGTCATTTTGGGATAACTTTGAGTTGTATAGATTAATATATTGGTTGTCATTAATCTTAACGACATTAGAAGAGTTTGAGATTTTTGAGTTGTTATTTAGTTTGTTATTCAATTTATTATTTTTCGAATTAATTTTTAAAGCTGAATTATACAAGATTTTTTTTTTATTTGAAGTTGGAGATGTAACAGCGGAAGCAGAAGATAAAGATTTATTGAAAATTTTTAAAGAATCTTGATTGTTAAGAATATTGATGTCATTGTTAATTAATAATTCTTCAGATGAATCAAAATCGTTTATGTCAGATGAATTAATTGATCGTGGAACAACGGTTAATGGTAATTGCCTAGATTTTCTTTCAAAATACCAGGATTTCGAAGGTTGGGCAGGTTTATTTATGTTAGAAAAAATAGAATTTTCATTATCAATTGTTTCATTGATTTTGTTTATCGGGTTATTATTATTAGTAGTATTGATGTTGTTGTTGTTGATATTTGTATTGTAATTATTTAAATTAGCAGCATTAGTATTATTTAAAAGATTGAATTGAGGTTGAGGTTGAGATTGATTTTGATTTTGATTTTGAGATTGATTTTGATTTTGATTTTGGTTTTGATTTTGGTTTAAATTTTGAAATTGGTTATTTTGATTTTGATTTTGATTTAAGCTCAAATTATTCTGAGCTTGGAACTGATTTTGATTTCGAACTTGATTTTGAGTGACTGGACTAGAGAATTGATTAAGAGGCTGAAATAAACTGCCACCGCCAATGGCGTTGGTATTAGCACTGGTGGAAGTAAAACCAGTGTTTGAATTTCCGGTTTGGTTGTTGTTAAAGCTAAACATGTTTATAAAAGCAAAACAGTTGTGTTTCCCAGTAAATGAAAACAATATATTTGCTATGTCTTCTGAGGGGCCCACTCTTCAGTGAGATTGTGTGATTAAATAGAAAATTTGAGGCATGCAGTTACCCGGCGTCAAGAATACTATACCCATGGAGCTGGTGCCGTTGTGAGCCCGGAAGAAAAGAAGTCTTGCGTTTTCATGCAGGAGCTTTTTTGGGATTTGGAAAGAAGCTGTGGAACCAAACAGGAAATCTTCCTGCGAAAGGGAGCATTTTGTCCAGAAATTTTGCCTTCAGAGCTTTTTTTGAGCTTCAGATGTTTTTGGGCTCAAGCAACAATTAGAAAGTGTTGTATTCATGAAAAAAAAGAAACTGCTCTTCATAAAATCGGAAAAGGTTACTATATCGACAGTATCCAACACAGATTTGTTATAGGTGAAAAAAAACAACGTTTTTGTACAAAAGCAATATATTCTCAGTAAAAACATAGATTCAGAAAATAATTGTTTTGTTCTGTTCTCCAAATTTGGAAAATAAGTAAATATAAAAAGCTTTTTTACAGCGGAGGCAACAAAACAATAGTTTTTTAATGTAGCATATGAATGAATAGAGATTTCCTGATGCTTCAAAGTAGCCAGGAAAAACATCTCAAAAGTGTTGGCATTAGACTAGATTTGCGAGCTAGGTTTTTGTTATTGTTAAAAAATGATTAATTCTAATCATATGTTATTTTTAATATTTACTTTTACCGCAATTTCATCCTCATAATCAAAAAAAAATAAACGATAAACAAATATGGAAATATATAAATATTAGAGTAATACAAATAGTTGAGATTTGAGATTTTATCATGAGAAGAAGATCAAGCGGGAATCATTTCTTCTTGTAATATATCTAACTTAATATACCTATTTTATTTTCTAATCCTTTGATCTAATCACGTTCACAAAAAACTACTGAATTCCAAGAGTTACTCGCTTGTGTAGAGATAGTTGCTAACAAACATAAAATAGAAACCCAAAAAGCACAACCAAAGTGCTATGCTAAATAATTGGAAAAAACCACGCTAAGAAAAAGTAACGTTCAGAATTTAACGGTCGGCTTTGAAAGGAATTGTCTGTCTTCCCAAAGAAGCGATGGTTCTGGTGCTTTGACTGTTACGGTGTGGTTATATCAGGAAGCAAAATCGTGCTGTAGGTTTGGCGCGTCTCCTAGCTTCCCGATCAGGCAGAAATTGAAGATATACAAGCTTCTTCAGCGTCTTGGTGCCAACAGATTAGGGCTGGGTACCAATTTGAAAAGCCTTTGTTACCCAATCGAGCTTTTGTCTCAAAAAAGAAACGCCGGATCACCCTATAGAAATGCTGTTCCCTTTCCCACCTTATTTTGGCTCCACGTCTCCCTCATAGCTGCAATTACTTTTTGATAATACCTTCTGCTTAATAAAATCATCCCAATTTGTATTTCTTAGAAACTTATGAGCCTGTTATGTACTTGCCTTGGAGCCTCACCATCTGAACTTTCAACATCTCACCTCTAAGGTTGTGCACCAAAGACAAAAAAATGCTGCTTCTTTCTCTCCAATAGAGAATGATTTCATCATGCTGGACATGATCTTAACTCATATATTTATTACAAACATATCTATAATTGTATTTATTGGTTCATTAGTAATACAATTGAAAATACCTGGTTTTTATCTGGTTATTTGAAAAACCTTCCAAATTTATTAGATCTTTTGGTTTTCTAGGGTTTATTTTTGTACATGGAGTTGCTTATTTCACAGTTATTTCAAAGCAAAAACTATATTGCCAACTATAACTTGAGTGACTATCATCAGCATTAATTCTCTCAGTTATTTGACTTGCTAAAAAAGAGATATTAAGAGAAAAAAGGCTAATCTTATTATTACTCAACTCCATTTCATATTTGGCACTCCCTTTCTATTATGGGTTGATCAAATTTAATTCGGAATTAAATAAAGCTTGAATTTGTACTTTTCAATTTAACTTAGTTTGGCTTTTTTGTATTTTTTTTACAATTATTTCAATAGCTTATTAGTTGTGAAAGATTATAAATATTCTTGGCATTACTCTAGTTTTTTCACTTTGTTGCTTTTCCTATTCCTATTCTTATTCTTATTCTTATTCTTATCAATCAATCAATTAATTAATTAATTAATTAATTCTTATTGTTTTATTCAAAGCATCAAAATAACATTAAAACTAAATAATAATAACAATATAAAAAAAATTAAATCAACTGAAAATTAACAACTAAAATGAAATTCTCAAAAGCTCTTTTGCTTTTTTTATTTTAACCCATATTGGCTGTTGCAACAAACACTCTAACTTCAACATCTGATGAATGTTCTCTATACTCCAAATGTCTAAATTATAACTTTGGTGCCTATAATTCTTTCCCGGTAAAATCCTTTTCTTATAGTAACGTAAAACATATATCTGGCGATGCATACAAAATCACTCTTACATTTGATTCTCAAGTTTCCTGTCCAGCTACTGGTACCACTGATGCTATCTCTGAACTTAAGATTATCGGTCTTACTGTTCCTGATGGTTATTCTGGCACGAAACTTTTATACAGTGATAATTCAAAAGTTTATGATGTTACAGATCCTTGCCATTGGTCTGCTGAAATTATTGTAAAAGCTGAGTCTTACGGCAATGATTATTGTATAAAACCATTTCAAATTCAATTTAATTGGTGTCAAAATACCGGTCAAAAAGATAAAACTGGAAAATGTTCTGAGTGGAGTTACGCAAAGAGTTATGATTACTCTATCGTATGTGCTGAACAATCAGATGGACCCATCTATTGTTGAAACCAACTTTGTAATTCCACTTCTTCTTCTTCTTCTTCTTCTTCTGTATCTTCAAATTTTTTTTCTTCTTCTTTTAGTAGTTCATCTGATTTAAATTCATCCCCAGTCTTCTCTTCCAGTCTTCTCTTTAGTCTCATCACCAGTTTATTCATCAGTTTCTTTGTCATCCTCATCCTTGATATCATCCTAAGTTTCTTCTTCTGCTCATTCACTTTTATCTTCAGTTTCTTCTTCCGTTTTGTTCTCATTTTCTTCTTCAACTTTTTCGGTCTCATCTGATTCTTGTTCAACATCAAGCCTACCCTCAACTTTTTCTCCCGCTTCTTCAGCTTCTTTAATTTCTTTCGCTTCTTCTTCAGCTTTGGTTTCATCCAGCATTTTATCTTTTGTTTCTTCAGTTTTATCATCTGGATCTTCTTCAACGTTGAGCTCATCATCTGAATCTTCTTCAATGTTAAGCCCATCCTTAGATTCTTCTTCAATTTCTTCCTTGGTTTCTTCTTCAGCTTCTTCAGCTTTTTCTTTATATTATATCTCCTCTAATTCACTTTCCTTGCTTGTCACCTTTCCTAACTCAATTTCTTCTTCCTTATCACATTTAATATCTTCATCTTCATTGTCTAATTTTTCTCTTGGATCTTCAAGCTCCACCATTAGTTCTTCCTCATTATCATCTTCAATCATAATTTTATCCTTATCTTCTGCTGACTCCTCTCAAAATTCCTCCTTATTGTTATCATTATCATCTTCGCTTTCTCCTTCAACTCCAGTTTCTCTGTCACCCTTGATCTCTTCCTCAATTATATCTTCTTCAATATCAGCACCTTCATTCACTGCCTCATCAAGTGTAATTTCATCCACAATTCTGTTTTTTGGCTCAAGTTTCAGTAAAGATACTTCATCTATATTTTCAACTTCAGCAATAACTATCACATCCAGTTACACCTCAGTTATTATCAGCTGTTTCCCGAAGATTGATTCTAATGGAGTTGCTACTGGTACTGCAACAGTTGAAAGTACCGTGACGTTATACACGACTTACTGCCCAGAAACTTTAGGCAGCAGAAACACAGCTAAATCTATCACTTCGACCATTATTTCTGTTGTTTCCACTCTCATTCCTCAGATCAATGACAAAAGCGTTACTACAGATTTTGATACAATAAAAAGCACAGTTACTTTTTATAGTACGTTCTGTCCTATTTCTGAAGCAGTCACTTATTATACCACAACTTCGGTTCCTGTGACAAATGAATTTGGTTCAACCATCAGTTGGAAAAGCTATGAAGCATCAATAATTAAGACATATGTCACTGTTGTTCCAGCTTCTGAGAAACCAACAAGTGCTCACTTAGCTACTGCTACAGTCTATCCAATCTCTTACATTGTTGCTGAAACAAATAAAAAGGGAGAAATTACTGGTTATTCAATCTCAGTTGACTTTACCCCACCAGAATCAACACCATCATCAAAAACAGTTACTACTTTTGTTTCTTACAAAGGTGTGAAAAATGAAACTTCTATTCCTACAATTGCTGTGGCTTCCAGTTCAGAATGTGGTTCATTTGGTGTCCCAATTCCAACAGTTGAGCAAGTTAATGGCAGCAATTCTGCCAATTACTTCGCTAATAATGTGTTTATGACAATGATTGGTTTTGTATTTGCACAAATCTTGCTGTTATTATAGGGAATCCAATTCACTTTTAGCGAGTTTTAGTTTTCTGCAGCCTGGTGTGATGCATTTTTTATCAAAAGCTGTATAGATTTTAATCTTTCTTTGTTGATTATTTGTTTTTCTTTTCAAAGTTTGTTTTTGTTACTGGTTTTGTTTTGTAATGTTTTATATTATTATTTTTTGTAAAACCGCAACATTTACTCAGCTTTCTGTGTCAAGCATAATTCTACATTTGCTATTTTATTTGCTTTTCTTGCATTGATCTGCTGATTTCCTGTTTTGTTTGATATCTGTTCCTACTTCGCTACTTTCCCTTTGCCTCTTTGGGTTTCCTAGAATACAAACCGGCTTTTGTACCCGCCAATACATGCAACAATGGTGAGCTCTGTACAGCACTGCACTTATGCGTTTACACACATATTGTGCACTTATACTCACGTTCAATCACGTGAATTTGGGAGGCTCTCAGAGCGGTTCTGGGTCGTAATGCCGTTCCCAAAAACAGAGCATGAGGCACTGAACCTTCGCTTCGGTTTTCAGAGTGATATTTAATAGTTGAGGGAAGCAATGTTTTTTTTCTTTTCCCAGCTGTTGCTTTGTTTCGCAACCAGGCACAAATATCCTTTCTGCAGTACTGCTACTATACTATACTATACTATACACTCTTTTCTTCTCTAATGGATAGCTCTAATAGATCTCAAAGGTCTGATGGGTCTGAAAGGTCTGATGGGTCTGATGAGTCTGATGGGTTTGACAGATCCGATAAACCAAGTGTATTCTCCGGCCCTTCCACTAGACCTACTGTTCCATCCACAAATCAATCCTCAACCAAAAAGACTTCTATTCAGTCCAACGTCGTGGGCACTTCGCTACGAACCTCTCAGTTAGAAAAGCTAGATAAGGATACAGAAGATCTTAAAAATTTGTCTGAAAGAATTACTTCATTAACTGAAAATTATGATTCAAAAGTCCCTTACAAGATAAGCGAAGATTTGAAAGCCTTTAAACCCACAAAGCAAACCAATGATTATTTGAATTCCAACAAAAATAAATACATATACAATATTCTTCGCAAAATACTATACTTGCACGATGTCGTTTTACCGTTGGATTATTTTCTACTTGGTGAAGCAAATCGAACCTTTGATATTCATAAAATGTTGTTGTTAGAAGGGTTTTGCGAGTTTCTCAAAAATTGCAAAATTCTCACCACACTGGCTAATGAAACTGTTCCTCATCCCTCTATTTTCGCACTAGTTGACGAAGGTTCAACTCATATTAGTGAAATTATGGAAGAAATTCCGAATCTAGGAATCCAAAATGTCTTTGATCAAGATGGTTCTTTTTTGGCTCCAGTTTCAAGAGGCTTTCGAACTAAGGATACTTATCTTACTATTCCAACTATAATATATGGTTTAAAAAAACCTGACAAAAAACACTATATAGATGTAAAAGGTCTATGTCATACTTTCCCTGATATTCATTTTTCAATACAAAAAAATTACATTGCTTCTGCTTCTGCGATTAATGAAACTGCTCCTCCTAATTTCAGCTCTATCCCCCAAAATAATCCCAAGTACTATCATAACAAATCTTCTCCAAAATTATTCTACAATTTACCTCCTATTGATCCTCCATTCCGTTATCCCAAAGATCCAAACCATATCACAATGTCCCTATCTCTAGGTCCATATCAAGCTGGAATCTCTGGAACCTTGGGTGGTTTTGTTTATCCAATATTTCCCGGCGATAAATATGAAAACAAAAACTATAGTACATATGCCTTAACTTGTGGTCATGTTTGCATAACGGATCGAGATGACAAAACCTATAGACCTTGGATCAACGTTCCCTCTCCTGCCAATTTAAATTCATTTAAAGATGCCTTGATTAGAGAAAGATCAAAGAAAAAGGAACATTCTTCAGGATACAGCACCTACAATAAGGCCTACAATTGGCTAGATGGCTTTTTTTTACAAAATTTACAACAAAATCCACCAACAATGGGAACCTTGGGAAAAGTAGCGTTTGCTGAGAGAACCATCGAGTCAAACTATCTTCTAGATTATGCTGTAATAGAGTGCAAACCAGCTCTAAAATGCGAAAACATATTAGGCGATGATATTCGTTTTGCAGAACATGATACCAGCTTAGTCTGTAATAATAAAGTTTGCAAAGTTATTAAAAAAATTAGACCTGGCTCAAAGGTTTTCAAGTTTGGAACAACTACTAAATATACCTCAGGAGTTCTCAATAAACCGAGAATCATATGGTGGGCTGATAATCAAATAAAAAGCAGCGAGTTTGTAGTTTGTTCCACAAACAATTTTGCTGAAAGAGGTGATTCTGGCTCATGGATTTTACAGAAATTGGAAGATAGTATAGAAAATGAATTGGATGAATCTTTGAAACCAACTAATAGTGGATCGCAAAGGAAGCAGTCATTTGGTACTGGCTTAAAAACTATAAATGAAATTGAAGATAGAACAGAATTGGAATCTAGAACCGGATTAGGTGTTGTTGGAATGTTACATGCTTATGATGGGGAATTCAAACAATTTGGAATTTATACACCATTAGTAAGAATTTTAGAACGATTATATTGGTCAACCGGATTAATATGGGGAGTTGTTGGTGTTCCTGAAGAGAAAGGAGAGGAAGAAGAAGAAGACAATGATGAAGATGAAGATGAAGATGAAGATGAAGATGAAAGTCAGGGCGAACAAGAAGATGCTGATGGAAGTGATCGCTCGATAGGTAGTTCAGTTGAAAGTAATTTTAAATAAAAATCATTTTGAAAATTGTTTATGGGTACTTCCTTTTATAGTGGAAGGCATGTTCATTGAGCTAAGTTTTAGATCCCAATTTTGTGCAACCAACCAGGAATATTTTGCGCTAGGTTTCTACAGCAATGTAGTGTTGAACTGAGTTTTTGTGTATTTCACATTTAATAATCAAAGGAGAAAAAAGTACAATGGGCTATTATACATTGACAAAAGCAATTTTCTTTTAGTTTTTTTACTTCTTTTTTTTCTGGTCAGATTGTTGATTGATAGAAAATGGAAAGGTGACTATGATCTAGTAAGTATACAATCAATAAACAAATACAGTTGAAGGAAAAGCAAAAGCAAGAATAAAATAAAAGAAAATCCGAATGGTTACAAAATTTTTGAATAGATATTAATGATATTTAGTAATGATATTTAGTAGAAATATTTAGAGATAATGACCAATTGAATTGAATTGAATTGGATTGAACTATTTTGATAATGAAGCTTTTAAATTATCAGCAACAACGTCTAAGAATTCTTCAGTTGTGACATAAGAACTTCTGTCAGTTTTACCGCAACATAAGGCCAAATCCTTTGTCATGACACCATTTTCTTGAACAGTATTGATGGTTGCATTTTGAAGAGTTTCAGCGAATTTGACAACATCGGGGGTGTTATCCAATTTACCTCTTTGGAGCAAACCAGTTGTCCAGGCAAAGATGGAAGCGATGGAGTTGGTTGAGGTTTCTTCGCCCTTTTGGTGTTTTCTGAAATGTCTAGTGACAGTTCCATGAGCAGCTTCGGTTTCAAAGATTCCATCTGGGGTCATTAGAACAGAAGTCATGAGACCTAAAGAGCCGAAACCTTGGGCGACAATATCAGATTGAACATCACCATCATAGTTTTTAAGGGCCATTATGAAACCACCTTTACTTTTGATCATTTGAGCGACCATGTCATCAATTAATCTGTGTTCGTAGTAGATTTCATTTTTTTTGAAATCAGATTTATATTGGTTTTCGTACAAGTCCAGAAAGATGTCTTTGAATCTGCCATCATACTGTTTCAAGATTGTGTTTTTGGTGGATAAGAATAGGTTGTAGTTTTTTTGAAGGGCCAACTTGAAAGAAGAGTGGGCAAAATTAGTGATTGATTCGTCTGTGTTGTACATGGCCAAACCAACGCCTGGAGATTTGTAGTCAAAGACTTTGAAGACTTGTTTTTCACCATTTGAGGCTTTTGTGTAGACCAATTCTAAAGAACCAGGCTCGGGAATAACTAAACCAGTTGATTTGTATTGATCACCATGGGCATGTCTACCGATGATGATTGGTTTTTCCCAGCCTGGGATTAATCTAGGGATTCTGGGGATTACAATTGGTTCTCTGAAGACAGTACCACCTAGGATATTTCTGATGGTTCCATTGGGGGAGATCCACATTTTTTTCAAGTTGAATTCTTTAACTCTTGCTTCGTCAGGGGTAATTGTAGCGCATTTAATACCAACACCATATTTTTTAATTGCATTGGCAGAATCGATGGTGACCTGATCGTTTGTCGAATCTCTGTGTTGGATGCCTAGATCGTAGTATTTCAAGTCGATATCCAAGTATGGGTGGATCAATTTGTCCTTGATGATTTGCCAAATGATTCTTGTCATCTCATCACCATCCATTTCCACGACGGGAGTCTTGACTTTGATCTTGTCGAGAGCAGGCGAGTAGGACGAAAAGCATCTGAGGCTGTTGATGGATTTCGAGCAAGTGGAGCGAAAAGCCACTGATCGTGAAAACATGGTGGAATGTTGGGCAATTGGCAGATGAATCTTGGTGTAAAAAGATATAGAAGAAAATGAAAAGAACCAAGACGAGAAGTCGAAAGAAGGAAAATTTTCATCAAGTGAGTCAAGATCAAAGAATATATTCCAATCACACTCAGGGAAAAACAGAGGGTGTTTTCCTCCAACGGCCCGGTTTCGGATATTTGACAGCCGTCTACCTCTGTCGGAGTGCGATGCACACGTGACATGCCGGCTTTAGAAGCAAAGCAGAAGCAGCAGAAGCAGCAGCAGAACAAGAAACAGTATGGCTGTCTCCAGCTCCAGAATCACAACGCTTTCTCAGCAGCACACGCAGAAGGAGTACCAGCTCACACACGACCCGATAACTGTCCTTTTCCCTGATCTTTCTGACGACTTCTTCTTTCACGACCCAAACGACCCAGACGACCCAGACGATGCTGCTGCTGATACTGACGATTCCAGGTTCAATTGCCATTTGTTGACTCCATGGTCCTTCAGTGGAATGGACCAGTTTACCGCTGGTTTGAAGGCAATCCGGGCCAGAAAATCGTATTTTGCCTCTTCCATCACAAATATTCCCTACCACAGATTGATCAACTTAGCGAATCGCACTTTTGGCTTTGACGGATGGTCAACAGAAATAGTGCCTGGTTCCTTCAGCTTGATTACGCTAGACACTGTTTTGGCTCAATTCGAAGACAACGACAAAAACTTTATCGAAAATTATTACAATAATCTCAACAATAACATCATAAAAAACGAGTCTGATTTGGATTTCGACATCGATTTAAATCAAGAATGTCGTGCTGCTAACACCGAAAGAACTCTTCACAACACTGCCATCAACAACGATAACGCTGACCCAGACTCAGGTGTCGACAAAAAATACGCCTACAATGTAAAGACATCCATCACTGTCAAGATTACACTAAGTGATGGCTTTTATCATCAATCTATCGGTTATGGCCAGGCTCAAAATTATCCTTCAAAACCACTAGCTCTTCAAAAATCAAAAAAAGAGTCTGTGACAAATGCAATCAAGGCCTGTTTTGCCGATTTTCCCTTGATTTTTCAAACGTATCGGAGCGAGTTGCTAGATGAAATCTTTCACGAACCAATTAGCTCAAAATAATTCATTTCAAAAATTCATTTGCTTCTCTTTAAATTTGCCTAATCTTAAAGATCCGTCACGGTGGAATATTTTATCATGCATATTCATGCTCCTTATGCGTCTTCCATCAAACAAAAAATTATTTTTGAAAATTTTTTTTTTTTCTTTTCACACCTGCTTCAATTTTTTTTCCTTCATATATTAATTGTTTATCTTTGTAAAGCAATCAATATTATTGATTTGATATTAACTACGTACTCAAAATGCAGCTTACCTTTAAAGATATACCCACCGTACCCACATCAACAGATCTTTTGGATATCATTCTTAATAGAACCCAAAGAAAGACTCCAACTGTTGTTCGTCCTGGTTTCAAAATAACAAGAATAAGAGCTTTTTACATGAGAAAAGTTAAATTCACTGCTGAAGGCTTTTCTGAAAAATTCACTGATATTCTATCTGGATTCCCCAACATTAATGAAATCCACCCATTTCACAGAGATTTGATGGATACCTTATATGAAAAAAATCAATTCAAAATCTCGTTAGCTTCTGTATCCAAAGCAAAAACTCTAATCGAACAAGTATCCAGAGATTATATCAGATTACTCAAATTCGGTCAATCCTTATTTCAATGCAAACAACTAAAAAGAGCTGCTTTAGGTAGAATGGCAACAATCCTAAAAAAATTAAAAGATCCTCTAGTCTATCTCGAACAAGTTAGACAGCATTTAGGTCGTTTGCCATCAATTGATCCAAACACCAGAACCCTCTTAATTTGTGGCTATCCAAACGTCGGTAAATCTTCTTTTTTAAGATGCATCACTAAAGCTGATGTCGATGTACAACCCTACGCTTTTACAACTAAATCCCTTTATGTTGGTCATTTTGACTACAAATATTTAAGATTCCAAGCCATTGATACCCCCGGTATTCTAGATAGACCAACCGAAGAAATGAATAATATTGAAATGCAAAGTATTTACGCTATTGCCCATTTAAGATCTTGCATTCTTTATTTCATGGATTTATCCGAACAATGTGGCTTTTCCATCCAAGATCAAGTCAAATTATTTCACTCAATTAAGCCCTTATTTGCCAATAAATCCGTCATGGTAGTAATAAATAAAACTGATATTATTAAACCAGAACATTTATCCGAAGATAATCAAAACCTATTGAAATCAGTAGTAGAAATTCCAGGTGTCGATGTTGTTCAAATATCCTGTATCGACCAAGACAACGTAATGAATGCTAGAAATAAAGCTTGCGAAAAATTATTAGCCGCTAGAATTGAACAGAAATTAAAAGGTACTTCCAGAGTTAACAACGTCTTGAGCAAAATTCATGTTGCCAACCCAGCTCAAAGAGACGACATCAAAAGAGAAGCCTTTATTCCTGAAGCTGTTAAATCCTTTAAAAAATATAATAAAGATGATCCTGAAAGAAGAAAATTGGCTCGTGATATTGAAGAAGAAAATGGTGGTGCAGGTGTTTATAACATTAATTTGAAAGATAGATATCTTCTTGAAGATGAAGAATGGAAAAACGACATCATGCCCGAGATCCTTAACGGTAGAAACGTTTACGATTTTCTTGATGTTGATATCGTCAATAAATTGAAAGCATTAGAAGAAGAAGAAGAATCCTTGGAAAAAGAAGGGTTTTATGATTCAGATTCAGAAATTGAAGATGATGAAATAGAAGAAGTAAGAGAAAAAGCAAACTGGATTAGAAATAAGCAAAAAATCATGATAAACGAAGCAAGAAATAAAAAAGGTATCAAAAACAAAGGCTATATGCCAAGATCAAAACAATCAAAATCTTTCTCCAAGATGGTTAATCATATGGAATCTTTGGGTCATGATACCACTCATTTAGTCAACAAAAAGAATTCATTTATGCAAAATAACTACAATGCCAATGGTGCCGAAGTTATAATGAGTGAAGCTATTAGTGAAAAGAAAATTAAAACTCCATTGTATCAACAAGATAGAGCAAATGAGGGTGTTACTGATGTTGTTGCTAGAAGCAAGAATGAAAGATTAGCCAAGTTACAAAGAAAAAGAAGATTAAAAGATGGACAAAAGGGTGATGCTGACAGATTCCAAACTGCCAGTATTCCAAAACATTTATTTTCTGGTAAACGTGGTATTGGAAAAACTGATTTTAGATGATTTTATTCAAGTTTATATCAATTTTAATTCTATGTTTTATTTTAATTCTGTCTACATTTTTATCCAAACTTTTTACTTTTAGAATAAACTCGAAGCTTTCAACTTTTTAGATTGAGTAAATTCAAATCATAGTAGAAAAAACTAGTGATAAATCTCAAAGAAGCTCCCTAGTTTGAACTCTGAATTTTTATTATATCGAGTAAAAATATTCTATTGAGAAGCATATCTAGTTATACAGTTTAAAATTAAGAGATATCTAGCTAATTATTTTATTTTTTTTTTGCACAAAAAAACCAGCCAAACCAAATCAAACAAAAAAGCAAAGTAGAATTTTATACCTGTTTTATTATAAAATAACAGATCTTATTATTATTATTATTATTATTATTATTAAAAAATAATGCAAAAAACTGAACAAAACTAACAAAAAAATAAAAAAAAATTAAAATAAATCACTAATTATCAAACTTGATTTTGGATGATTTTGATTTCGATTTTGATTTTGATTTCGATTTTGATTTATCGCCGTTTTTTTTTGAATTTTCTTTCAATTTTAATTGTTTTATTTCTCTACTTTTTTCAACTCGTTCTATTACTCTTTCTAAACTTAGCTTGACATCACCACTTTGAAAATGATCTAAATTGTAATATAAAGGAGCTAGTTCTACCAACCACTCCGGTTTTATAGCTGTCACTGTTCTAATATAGTTTTGAGTGGTTAAAACAAACTCATTGTAAATCACCCATTCACTGTCAAATGACAAGACAGTACTTGGGTGTAATAAAACTTCTTGGTTATCTTTTATAGTCATATATGCCTTTCCACCACTTTTTTTCTTTGCAACTTGCATGAAAAAACCGGATGTTAAAGCCTTTTGTATATTATCATAATAAAACCTGCTATCTTCTGGAGTTGAATTTATTTCTAAATCATTTTTCTCCATAAGCCTTTGCAATTGGTAACGAATTTTATCGGCACTTTGCAAAGCTTTATAAGAAAGAAAGTATTTTCGACACCAACGATGTGCACCCATTTCTCTTGCTTCATCAGAGTTAAATCCTTTAAACACGTTCAATAATGTTATGTGGTCACCGTCAGAATGAGCAAAATAATTTTTCATTTCGTCTGCCTCTTTTTTCGCATTTGGAGGTCTGACAAATACATTTGGAACAGACAACAAAGAAACAATTGTTAAAATTTCATCAGAACAATAAAACTCGGAAGATTTAATTAGCATAACAGCAAGCATTGGATCTAGAGGAAAAATTGAAATCAATCTACCTAATGAAGTCAATTCACCCTCATTATCTAAACAACCCAAATAATTCAATTCTTCAAGGGCCCTCATCATTGTTTCGGGAGCTGGAGGATCCATAAAATCAAAATGAACCAAATCATTTACTCCAGTTTTTTTGAGTTCAATGACAGTTGAAGCTAAATTGCATCTTAGAATTTCAGGGTATGTTTGTTCTTGTAACTCTTTCTTGAATGCATTTTCAGTATATAAACGAAAGCATTTACCAGGTCTTGTACGGCCGGCTCTACCAGCTCTCTGTTGAGCCGAGGCCTTTGAAATTGGGGAAACTAAAAGAGATTCCACTCTAATTCTAGGATTATAAACTTTTTGTTTGGAAAACCCTGGATCCACAACATAAACAATACCATCAATTGTTAAAGATGTTTCGGCAATATTAGTAGCAACAATGACTTTTCTACCTGGTCTTCCATTGGGCGTGAAAGAGGGAGGAGCAGGTTCAAAAATTTTTTGTTGTTGAGCAGGGGGTAAAGAACCATATAACGGATAAACCTTCAATGGACCACAGTTATGCTCTCTAACTAATTCTTCGCTTTCAATAGAGATTTTTCTGCACGCGTCTTCGATTTCTTCTTCACCAGTTAAAAATAAAAGAATATCACCAGCTCCCTCTGTAGCATGAATTTGAATTACTGTTCTAATTGCAGAATCAAGATAATCCCTTTGGAATTCTGGAGTGTAGTAAATTTCAACTGGATGGGTTCTTCCTGGAACAGCTAAAATAGGAGCATCGCTAAAATAAGATTGAAACTTCTGAGCATCCAAAGTAGCAGACATTACAATAATCTTCAAATTGGGTCTTCTTTTGGCGACTTGCTTAATCAAACCCATAAGAATATCGGTTGCTAATGTTCTTTCATGGGCTTCATCTAATATTATGCAGGAATATCTTGACAAGTCATGGTCATCCATTGCCTCTCTCAATAACATACCATCAGTCATATATTTTAATATTGTTTTATCAGAGGTTTTATTTTCAAAACGAATAGAATAACCAACTTCTTCACCCAACTTAACGTCCATTTCATCAGCCACTCTTTTGGCAACAGACATAGCTGCAACTCTTCTTGGTTGTGTACAGGCAATTTGCAAATCCTTTAGATGAGGAAGATCATCGAACAATACAAACTGGGGGATCTGAGTGGTTTTACCTGAACCAGTTTCACCGACAAATACAACAATTTGATTCTCGTGGAAAATTTTTAAAAATGCATCTCTCTCAAAATGAACAGGCAAGTCTCTACGAGTTTTCAAAATTTCATAGTATGAAGGTGAAAACTCATTTCCAGTTAGAGGATTTGTAGGACCATCTTCTAATGCTTTTGCCTGTTTTGCACTTGTCTGATTTGGAATTAAGTTATCAAAAGAATTTGTAGCTGTAAAAGAATTTTTGTTTCCATTTGCAGAGAGAGAAATTTCAGACAGATTTCCCCTTGGTTTTTTGAGTGGTCTTTCATGAATGCTATTATCCATATTGTTATTTAGTGAATTGAATTTTTTTCCCCCAAAGTTGAAGCATCAAAAAAATTTTTAACTTTAGAAAAAAAAAAAAAAGCATGTGACCAATTCCGGGTTTTGAATTTGATTTCGGCTTATGATAGAAAACCTAATCTTGAAAAAAAGGCTCAAACAGAACCTTAATTCTGAAATTACAAAAACTCTGTTTTTAAAGTGGGCGTATTTTGAAAACATTTCGTCTTCGAATTTTACTACGGGTGTCGTCAAAAGCAGTAGATAATTTGATAATAACCTTTTCCTGTTTTTGATATTGATCTTGAATATGTTATAAAATTATTACTATATTACTATATTTAGGTATAAACTAATATTTGCAAAAGAGTAAAGGATAAAGAAAAAAAAACATAAGAAAAGATAGAAAAGATAGAAAAGATAGAAAAGATAGAAAAGATAAAAGAGATTGTTATATAATCAGTGCTCACACAATGAAAACTCTCTGTTAAAAGGCAAATCTGCATTGTCTTTTTTTATTGAACGTTCCTTTATCAATTCTTCTCTTAGTTTTTTTGATTCATCTAAAGTTATTGGCCATTCAAATGGCTTTTCAGTTTGTTTGATTAATGATTGGATATCTTCTTTAGTTTCATCGCTTAAGTAATCTTCCTTCAATTCAGCATTGAATAACTTATCGTCCCACCATTCTTTCTGTTGAATGGGGACGTCACTGGTTGAAAAAACATGATATCCAGCATCAGATGGGTCAACAATAAAAAAACATAGAATTTTTCTTGTTCCATTTTTAGACTTATCTTTCAACTCAAACTTGTCAACATGGTGCTGAAGAAAATTTGGGAAAATCAATATCCTGTCTTCTTTACAATCAATATTTCCTTGCTCTCTAACCGATCGACGATCTCTGGACAAACCATATAAATCTAATACTGGGCCGTCAGCATTTTGTTCATATTCCATAAATTCCTCGGTATCTACAGCAGCTCTAAAACGAATTTTACTTTCAACAATATTGGTCATTTCGTAGTAATACAAAATTGTGCAGACAATTTTTTCATTATCGCAACCTTCAACATGCCAGGATCCACCTTTGTAGTTGGGCTTTTCGGGGGTTAGCTCAATATTAGCTAGTTTAACAATAACTTTCAATTCAGGATACTTTTCTTTCAAATTAATTAGATCAATTTTATAATCATCTTTGGTAGCAGAAAATTTCAAAGAAAGATTTGAAAAGGGTTTTAAATGTTTTAAACTGGTACCGTTATAGTATAATTTTTCAATTTCGTTATCGAGTTTATTTTGGGCATGATAATTTAAAGCTTCACTTGTTTTTTCCAAATCACTGACCAATTTTTGAAAATTTTTGTCATATATTTCTACTGACGCATATGGAACCTCGATATATTTAGTTAAAAGATTGTAATCGTCGCTTTTAGATGACTTGGTTAAAACCAAACTCAAGCCATTTAAACAACAATTGAAAATATCTTCAATATTTCGATATAATTTTTTGTATTTGATTGGATGCAAATTGTTGATATATGATTGGGCTTTGTATTTGTCAGAAGAAGAATTGTATTGAAAAATAGTTGGAAGCCATTGAAACTTTTCAGAAACTTCATGACTTTCGTCATACGGATCAGCAGTTTCATCTTGATAAGAATCACTTAGTTGGACAATTTTGAAATTTTCACCATCAAAAACAGGAGTGAAACCATATCGAAGTGTATACAAAGAAGGATGAACTAAATCCAATATTTGATCATTGGAGCCTGGATGGTAATCTCTTGGTTCATTTGATTCAAACTCACGAACATTATCAGAAAACTTCTTCTTTAACAAAGGATCAACAACATTGTCATTGAAAAAAATGTAATCGATAGCGCCAACAGTGTATTTATCAGTGGTTAGATTTTGAAGATACTCAAAGTACTTCAACTGATCAAAAATGTACTCAATTATCTCGCGAGAGTTGTAGGGGAAGTTATATCCTCTTTTTATCTGGGATTCTATTTCGCTTTCCCATTTCTTTCTTATCTCTGGGTTTTTGTATTTGAGTGTCCAGTTTGGTTTCAATCTGATCTGATAAGACAACTCATGGATAGAATACTCTAGGTTGGATATCATGGGGACCATGAAATCGCTGTAGTTAAGAAAGGTCATCTTCAGCAGTTTCAGTGATTTTAAATGTTTTTGCTGTCTATATTTCCAAACAAGCTGGCGATATGGAATGCTGCTAGATATATGTGTTGTATATGTGTTTGGCTACAAATTTTTTGAGTGAAAAAAATCGAGATTTGGCCAAATCTCTGTCCCAAATGCAAAATAAGATTCAAAGGCAGTTTTGATAAGTTACTCAATGAAGAACCTATAATATCTGACTGATAAATAGGGCTGGAAAAATAAATGAAACTAAGAGAATACATGGTGGCATAAAAGTAAAACCCACTAATTTGCATGACATTATTTTATTTGATTTTATTTGATTCTAAGCGAGACAGAGTTGTTGATTTGGATTTGGATACTTTTGGTACTGTTTTGAATATTTGATACGGCCAACTATTATTGAAGTCTAAAATTTATAAGAAACATATCAATAAAAAGATATAATGTGATTTGCAACAAAGTTGTTCAAAAGTTCGTATCTATATAAATACAGGTTTTATGATTTAGTATACCAAAAAATAGATTGGTTTTGAAGGAAAAAAATCGAGTTTACATTGAGTTGGTTAGTGTTTAACAATAATAATAACGATAATAACGATAATAACAATAACAAGATGCAAGTAATGTCACCTAATTCACCATATTCTAGAGAAAAGTTATTTCGGATTTTAAGATTGCCCTCGATAATAACTGATTTAAGATTAATTAAAGAAGCAAATAGGAGAGTTGTTCGAATTCTACTTCCAGATAAAGGAATTTTTAAAGAACATTTGAAATTTGCAAGATATCGAGAAGCGTATGAATTTTACATTTTGAATTCAGATGAATTCAGGGAACAGTTTGAAAGATTTGATTAAGAATATTCACAAAGTTCTAGAAAGCCTGAGCCTAAGCCTGAATCTGAATTTCACAGAAGAACTAAAACACCCTATCCTAAAGCATCAAAGACTTGGGAAGACATCTATGAAGATGCTGGTTTTTTTAAACCCCAAATTTATAATTTAAAGGAATATATCAAGAGTAATATGCCTGGAAATATTAAAATCATAATACATCTGGAAAATGTATCATTAAATACCATAGTGGAGATGTTTTTGAAATTCCAATAATAACTAGTGTTAATTTTTCATTTGAAGATCTTTTTTATAGATTTAGGAATTATCAGGTTCATGAATCAATATCACTAAAAGACATTAAACAGTTTAACTTGCAAAATGTTCAATGTTACGTACCACCAAATGGTCGTCAGAAAAAACATTTATTTGCTAGATTTAAAATAATGCCTTTTAAGCTCTATACGGTTGATTCGAATAATCAGTTTCATGAAATAAAAGCTTCAGCCATTTCATTGAAAGATTATAATAATTTTGAGTCAAAACTTTGCATTGAGTTTGATGATTATGAGTTTTTTGATCAAGTTTTCCATCGATCCATAGTTTTGAAAACATTTGATATGGAAAGAGAAGAAAATTATAGATTTCTGCAAAGCGATCTTATTATCCCGAATATTGTAATGAGAATGTATTCAAAATTTATTGTGGATCCCTCATCTGGCAACAGAATTTTTAGAGTTGAGCTTAATAGCAAGGTGATCGAAATTCTCAGAAGGATAAATAGACAGACCTCTCGACTCAAGGAAGATAACACAATCAACATAAACAACAAATACAATCTCTCGTCGTTATCTTATTTTGACCGAAACATTGTGCAAAACAATGAGCAGCAGGGTGAGTTGGTTTTGGACTTTGTAAGAAGAGAATAAACGAGTGCTTTGTATTGTTTGTTGAGAAACATTCCCAACAACGACTGAAGAAAGATGTGAATGAGTGTAGACGAGAATTCGAGTGCAAATTTGCAGTTTCCAGCCAAAAAAGCAGTGTCTTTGAGCAGCTTTTAAAGAGTACCAGTGGGATTAGCAGCTCGAGAACCTGGAGACTGAAAACCAGCAGAAGACTCTTCCACAGGCGATAGCTGGCGTAGTGCCTCTCGAAGTGTTTACTTTGGGGAGCTGTAGTCTGTTTGCCCTTATTCCATTGCTTCTGGAGTGTTCCACAGTGCAATGAATTCTTTTGATTTGGGTGGTAACTTGTTTTGTCTCATCTGGCCCAGAAAAACCTTCCCAGAAAATATTTTCACTTCTCCTTTGATCTGCACATATATAAAGACGACGAGCCTGCCTTTGCGAAGACTGCCCACTATTCCACCACCCACAGGGCTCTTATTCGAAATACAATGGCTGGTATTGACTACAACCTCTCCTTCGACAAGTTGTTGCTCTTTGGTGATTCAATCACTGAATTTTGCTACAACATCAATCCCATCTCCTCCAAAACCCCAAGCTACTCGTTTGCATTGGGCCCAGCTTTGCAAGAGACCTACAAAAGAAAGCTAGATGTCGTCCAGAGAGGTTTCGCTGGGTACAACACTCGCCATGCCAAACAACTATTGCCCAAAATCTTGGACATCGAACATGCTTCCAACAAAAGCTCCAAGGTCTCCTTGATTGTCCTTTATTTTGGTTCCAACGACGCTGCAGTAAATGGGCCCCAGAAGGTTCCTCTTGATGAGTTTCTTTGCAACATGGAGCTGATGATCAATCAGATCATCTCGAAGAATATCAGCTTGATCGTTCTTGGACCTGCAGTTCATGATGCTGAAACATGGAATCCTGCTCACTCAGATGACGTTAAACTGGGCAATTTCAGAACAAACGAAAACAACAAATTTTACTGCGATGAGCTAGCTAAACTCTGCTTCAAAATAAACATTCCTTATATTCATTTATACGACATCTTTTCCACCTACAAAGGTCCATGGCAAGACTTGCTAACTGATGGAATTCATTACAGTGGCGAAGGCTACAGATTGATGTATAACGAAATCATGGAAAACATCAAAATCTTTTATCCACAGCTATATCCTGATAATATTAAATCTAAATTGCCTGCATGGAAAGATATAAAGCTGGATTCTTTCGACAATTTATGAACTATATATCGCTTGAAATCCGAAAAGCTTAATCTTAAAAGCTAAATTATATACTCAAATAGATATTTCATTTCAAGTAAAACCAATTTTACTAATCTTTAGGTATTGTCGTAAACTCACATTTCCCATAAAAAAATAACCAAATCATATACAACCTTCTAGTGGTTTTTTAAAACTTTTACTAAAATAAAAGAGCAATCAAATTATAAAGCTTTCATAAACAATCAGTTCAACCTGTTAAAGTTTTGAATGAATTTTTAAAAAATATTCTTTACCTCCATAGTTTGGCTCCATAATTATCTTTATTTTATTCTCATTTTCATTTTCATTTTCATTTTCATTTTCATTTTCATTCACATTCTTATTCTTAGTCTTAGTCTTAGTCTTAGTCTTAGTCTTAGTCTTAGTCTTAGTCTTATTCTTTTTCCTTTTCTTTTCCCTTATTGGAACTTGATGGTTTGGCTCCCAAACCAAGAAAAATACTTCTTCTAGAGGCAGTTTCAATATTCTTTAGAAACATACTGGAAGAATTTTCTTTATCTTCAGAATTACTGTTTTCCTTATCTCCCTTCCATCCCAAGCCCCTCAATAATGCTTTACCGAAATCTTCCACAGGAACCTGTTGATAAACATCAAATGAAGGAGCATCTGGTCTACTGTTAATGTCCTTGAAATACAATGAGTTACTCAATGATGAAACAGCGTGGCTAGTATGATTCGTAGAATCAGATCTATCCTCTTCGATATCCATTTTACTATCCATTTCTTCTTTTTTTTCTTTTTCTTCTTTTTCTTCAATGTTAAACCCTGGAATTTCACTCAACAATTTCTCCTTCCATTTTTCATTTCTATCACAGTTGATCACCTTTAATTTTTTAAGAGGTTTCTTTTTTTTTAATTTGGACTTGTCGTATTCTTCAATGATTTCCACATTATCACCATCTTCTTCTGTAGGCAGCAATTCAAAATTGTGATTGAGTTTTTGTGCAAAAGCTTTGGGTAAAGGCTTTTGCTTCTGAAGCCTGTTAACTTTTGTTTTTCCAATGCGTTTATTTGCAAAGACAAGCTTGATTGGTTTTTGAGAAGTTCCTGAATTCTTGTTTGATTTAAGTGATATCTTCATTGTTATTTGACGTTGAACAGAAAAAAAAATACTCAGCGCCGGTTAAAGCAAAATTCAATTTTTTTTTTCTAATTTTTAAAGTTTACCCTTTTCCCAACCATCAAGAGTATTGTTTTCAACTTGTTCTTCTAGCTTTGGCATAATCCACAATCCACTATTTCATGGTAAAGAAGTCCCTGTTATCTATCCTGTCTATTTGAAACGATGTCTACTGTTGAAAAGATCAAGGCCATCGAGGCCGAAATGGCCAAAACACAAAAGAATAAGGCGACCAATTTTCATCTTGGTCAGCTTAAAGCCAAACTAGCAAAATTGAGAAAAGAGTTGATTTCAAGTGCTTCTGGAGGTGGTTCTGGTCCAGGTATTGGATTTGACGTTGCAAAAACAGGAGTTGCTTCTGTGGGATATGTGGGCTTTCCATCTGTTGGAAAATCTACATTATTGAACAAATTGACTGGAACCCATTCAGAGGCAGCTGAATACGAATTCACAACATTAACCACTGTTCCTGGAGTTATTAAATACAAAGGTGCTAAGATTCAGATGTTAGATTTGCCTGGTATCATTGAAGGTGCCAATAGTGGACGAGGTAGAGGAAAACAAGTTATAGCTGTTTCTAGAACTTGTAATTTGATTTTTATTGTCTTGGATGTTAACAAGCCTTTGATCCACAAAGAGATAATAGAGAAAGAGTTGGAGGGTGTTGGTATAAGACTTAATAAAGTTCCACCAGATATTATAATCAAAAAGAAAGAGAGAGGAGGAGTCAACATCACCAATACTGTTCCCTTGACCAGACTAGACAAAGACGAAATAAGAGCTGTCATGTCTGAGTATCGATTAAATTCAGCAGACATTGCTTTCAGGTGCGATGCTACAGTAGATGATCTCATTGATGCAATTGAAATTAAAACCAGAAGATATATTCCAGCGGTTTATGTCTTGAACAAAATTGACTCAATATCAATCGAAGAATTGGAGTTGTTATACAAGATCGAGAATTGTGTTCCTATATCCTCCAAAGAAGGCTGGAATCTCGACGACTTGTTGGAGATGATGTGGGATAGATTGAACTTGGTGAGAGTTTACACTAAACCAAAGGGCAAACTACCAGACTTTGACGAGCCAGTCGTCTTGAGATCAGACAGATGTTCAATTGAAGACTTTTGCAACCAGATCCACAAGAGTTTGGTTGCTGATTTCAAAACAGCAGCTGTGTATGGCTCCAGTGTCAAACACCAACCTCAATATGTTGGATTAAGCCATATTTTGAAAGATGAAGATGTAGTTACAATTCTCAAAAAATAGGCTGTGCAGATGCTTCTGCGATGGTATATGTAGTTCTTTCTGTGTTTATTGCATTGTCCTAAGTAGTCTTGCCCTAAGTAGTCTTGTATTCGAGTTCCATTGCCTGGAAATGGCCTGCTTCAGTGATGAGATTCGACCGCAATTTCCACTTTTTCGATTATATCTGTTTTTCTTGATTGGGATCAACAGAAAACAAACCAATAAATGAGCATATCGTTCACTGCAGACCAGCATATATATATACCACACACTCCAATAGATAGCCTTTAAAAGCGTTGTTTGGTCCAGCATGAATAACAAAAAGTACGTTGTGCTTTTCTACCGAGTTTTCCAGCTTTGTTCATGACTAACGTTTCGTTTCTAGAGCCCAACCCCAAGAACCTTCAAGGGCATTTTATAATCCCTATGATCCAACTGATCAACGACCTGTTGGAGGTTATCCAAGTGAGTTTGCTGTTCCTGGTCGCCAGTCTCACTTGGGCCCCATCAACACTCCTGATCAGTACCAGACTGTTCGTCACATAATGAAAAGATTGAACTACACTCCAAGGCCAAAATCACAGCTCTACCCTGGACAGTTTAAAATTTTAAGAAAAATTAATCGAAATGAAAAATTCAACAAGGGCATAAATATTGCTTCAAATTTTTTGACATATGGAGTGGTTATATATGCTGTATTTTTCCAAAGATGGAACGATGGATACGATAATGTTTTTTCTGATTTTTATAGGTTTAGATTACGTTGTCAGTTATATCTAAGAGGATCTTTAACTAAACAGCAATATGAAGATTTGATTCCTAAAAAGAAGCCATTTAATTTGCAAAAAATCGATTCCAAGCCCGTTGAAGATATTGATAATGAGACTGAGTACCATTTACAAAGACCTTCAAAGGATCAGTTGATCATTGCCCAAAAAGAGTTGCAAGAAAGAGAAGAGAAATACTTAAAGGCTCTTGATATTGCAGAACAAATTGTCAGTGAATCAAAACAAAATAACAGCTTACCTCTTAATGGAAATGAGTCCGAGATAACAAAATCCGATAATGATAAAAGAAAAAAATGGTTTGGAATATTTTAGCTTTTTTAAATGTTTTTAGTAAAATTTGTAAATAAATATATAAATAAACATATAAACAATTAAATATTCTATACATTTTGCGCTTAACATGAAAAAAAAAATAAAACAACAACAAAAAGTCAAAAAATACCCAAGTAAAAGTCTGATGGTTTATAAGAGCATGTGTATAATGCTCTCTATGCAAAAAAAAAAAATACAAAAAATAAAAGAGAAAAATCAGAAAAATCAAAAGCTTACGAAATTTAATATATTTTCATTTTTGGCAAAGGATATTATCAGAAATCCCAAATAGTATAGCAGAATTGTATTATTTACCAGTCATCGTCATCATTATATTTAGAAACTCTTTGTTTACGCTTGTTCAATGCTACTGATAATGCATCGGCTAAAGAAGCCTGAGGATCAGAATTAGAATTAGGATTAGGATTAGCATTAGAATTTAAAGATTTATTTCCACCTTTAGTCTCTGTTAGTAAAACAGAGGGCTTTTCTAGATTTGATTTTTCGATTTTTTTTAAGCTTTTCAAACCGCCGGCATTTCGAATGGAAGCTAATAAGGCATCTCTTTCAGGTTCCACGACTGGAATCAGAGATGTATTCATTGAGGATGCTGGGTTATTGCTTTGCATGAGTGGTGGTGCTGGAGGTGCTGGAGCAGAAAAATTTGAAATATTTGGAGGTGGTGCTGGAGCAGGTGGAGGAATAGAAGAAGTAGAAAGATTTGGTGGTAGTGGAGCTGCGGGTCTCAGATTAATGTTATTGGATAAATTAGATGGTGTTTGAGAAGGGTTTTGATAGGATTGACAGTTATCATTCTGATCTGGGTTGTTAATAGGAGTAGAGTTGGATATGATACGTCTTGGTGGAGGTAAAAATGAATTTAATGGCAATGGATTGGTAGGAATATTTTGTGTTTGTTGAGGAACTTGTTGAGGTTGATATTGAGAAGTCGTATTGTTTTGAAAGGTTTGATTGACCATTTGATTAAAATCAGAATTAAGATTAGCGCTAGGATTATTGGGTGAATGTCTTGAAGCTGGAGGAGGAGGAGCAACACCTCTTCTTGGAGGTGGAGGTGGAGGAGGACCATTTCTAGAATTGTTGTTCAGATTATTGTTATTATTGATGTTATTATTGATGTTATTATTATTATAACCAAACTGAGAGGCTTGAACTGGCATGCCTTGTTGTATTGGGAGTCTTGGAGGCAATTGAGGTCTTGATGGTGGAGGAGGAGGAATGTTATTAGTTGGAAGATTTGATCTTGAAGGAGGAGGACGGGGAGCAGGAATTGAGGAAGTGATGGGCGTGTAAGGATTGTTGGTTGGTGTTAAATTTCTAGTAGGGGTTTTTGGAGGTAAAGGTGGAGGAGAGGCAGCAGCTGAAAAGGGAGGTAGAACTGGTGGTTGAGATGGAGGTTGCTGTTGCTGTCGTTGCTGTGGTGGAAGTTGCAATGACTGAACGTGAGGTTGTTGGTTAGGATGCAAGATTTTTGATTGAATTGGACCTGTTGGTAATGGAGGGACTCTAAACTTTGGTCTTGAAGGCTGAGTATCTGAAGGTTGGGAAGTTTGATTAAGATTTGATGTGGTAGTTGTGGGTGGATTTGGATGTGCAGGTGTAATTGACGATTTCTGAGCAGCTATTGTGGGAAGAACCTCATCTGAAGAGTTTTGCAAAGAAGCAAAAGATGATGTCGAAGAGTTGTTTAGAAAAGATGGTTGAGAAGAGGATTGGTATGTAGAGTTTGAATTTTGGGTTGGAATAGATGGTGGAGGAGGAGGGGGAGGAGGTTCTTTTTTATATTTTGGATGGGGTTGTGAGACATTGGGATTGTTTGTGTTGTTTGTAATTGAGTCAGAGAAGTTGCTTCTGAATCTGTTCTCAAAGTCAGGATTGTTGTTGCCTCTTGGACCAGGAATTGAGTGATTGAGAAAGGAGTTTGTGTTGGAACTACTTGAGAGGTTATTTTGCAAAGGGATAGCATTTTTATTTTTGAGAGTCTCTTTTGAAGCGTATTTTTCTCTGTTGACGACTCTTTTGTGGAATTTGTTTGCTTCATTGATATCCTCAAACAAAAGCCCAACATAGCAATTGTCGATTTCAAAGGTGTGGAAAAAGGTTCGATCTTTGTTGTAGGCAAAGTTGACGTATAGTTCGTGGTCGAAGAGAACACCTTTGTTGGAGCCATTTGATATGTCGATCAATTTGAGGAAGAAAGTATGGCCTAGCAAGTCGTCAATTAGAACTATTGCACCACTTAGGCCAGTGTATATCCAGTCATTTTGGTTAGGAAGCGAGATGTAGAGTCTAGCAACAGTGAAGTCTATGATTTTGTTTTTCTGTCTGGGGATGTTTCTTTTTATCTTTTCCTTATCTGCAGATTGTAGTAAGCCCATTTTATTTGTTAAAATGAGAGTTGTAAGATGGAGTTGGAGTTGGAGTTGGAGTTGAAGTTGGAGCTGTGAGTTATCTGAGGTGGATAAGAAAAAAAAGCAGCTGTTTGGAAGGGCGATAGTAGCGAAAGAGGGCCGTAAGGGCGGGAGCGGAGTATTTATAGGAGCGGGCGGAGCCGAATGGAGGGCGTGGAGGTGGGTGAGATGAGAGATGAGAGATGAGAGATATGTAAGAGAAATGAAAGAGAAATGAGAGAAATGAGAGAAATGAGAGAAATGAGAGAAATGAGAGAAATGAGAGAAATGAAAGAGAAATATATAGCGATATATATGAGCTACGAGCTTTGGTTTTGGTAGATTTTTCTGGCTATGGCGGCGAGGTTTTTGTTGCTGAGCTTTAGCTTGTTTTTGAACAAAGAAAGTAGGATGTCTTCTTTGATTTCAGTCAAAAAGTAGGAGAGGATTTGATCTGAGATGAAGTTGTTTTCCTCCAATTGGTTTAGTCGTTCGATAATCTGCTGGATCTGCTTGTCGTTTTTCTGGGACTTGTGCCATTTGAACAAGTCTTCTAGTTCTGATTTCCTGGTGTTTTGGTCGCTGTTGTTGTTGTTGGCATTGCTGGGAGGTGTGTTGTTGATGGATGCAAGACTGGTGAAGGTGTTGGTCTTCTGTTTTTTTGATTTGGAATTCAAGCGATCTTTAGCGAGGGGGCTATCAATGGGCGAAGAGTGAAGGTTGATATCGATAGTTGAAACAGCAGAGTCGATGTTACTGATGTTATTGACAGAATTGATGTTCTGGTGACCGCTGGGGTTGCTGTTGACGATGCTGGGATTAGGAGTGCTGCTGCTGATGCTGATGGAAGATTTTCTCTTTCTGTGGGAGGTTTGCAATTTGTGACTCATGAGAATTGGAGACAAGTTATCGAGATACCAAATGTCTTTGTTTCTAAGAGATCTTATTCGTGGATAGTCGATTGCCAATTCATCCCAAACCAGATTTGGTAGCCATATCCATTTCATGTTGGATTCATCAAGCGTGTCGTTGTTTCCATCGACAATTCTTGACATGGGCAAGGACCTGGCCTTGAGGTACAACCTGAAGTGTTTTTTGGTGTCGGCATAGAAGTTCTGGACCTTTGTCTTGTCAAAGTCCTTGCAGTTGAACCTGTAGTTCAACTCGTTGGCGATTTCCTGATAGCCTGAGCTTCTGATGCTCTTTTTGCTGAGCAAGCCGTTGCCTTCATTGTCGATGCCTAGAAGAAGCTTCTTTCTGATGAGATTGGAGAAGAGGTCTCTGCGAGGCTTCATCCAGATCTTTTCGTTGTCGACGATCTTGACGATGCTGACGTTCTGAGTGGAAGTGGAGCCCTCCTGGACAGGACCCATGGTGCTGCTGATGCCGGAGCTGCCGGAGAGCGACGACGCCAAAGAAAGCAGCCCCTGGCCGAGAAGCACAGGCCCCAGCTGGCTGTGCGCGAGCTGCGTGAGCTGGTTGAGCTGGTTCATTGTGTGTGCCATCCTGGATCTGAGGATCCTGTTTTCTGTTGTTTTTGGTGCACTGCCTTTTTTTGCCCTGTTTTCGCTGGTTGTGAGCCCGCGCGGCTGCTCAATGATGCGCAAACATGCATCTCCGCATGCTGTACATCTAGCTACCGATTAAGCACGTGCCTTTTCATCTTCCGTTCGCCTGGAATTTATCAGCAACAGCATCTACTTTTGCTGCCATTCCCACCACTTCTGTTCTTGTCCCTCTCTTTTACTCGCTTTTCTTGCTTCCATTTCCCCCTTGCCTGCTGCTTCTTCTCTCTCTGGATTCTCGTTTTTGGCAATGATATCTGCTTTTTTCATCTTCAACCAGAAGGGCGAGGTCATAATATCCAGGATCTTTCGAGACGACATCAAGAAAACCATCTCCGATGTCTTTAGAATCCAGGTTATATCTTCCGCCAACAATATTAGATCTCCAATTCTCACCTTGGGCTCGACTACTTTCTTACACATTAAAAACTCAAATTTATGGTTTGTTGCAATAACAAGATCCAACCAAGATGCTAGTATCATATTCGAATTTCTTTATAAATTCCTAGATCTCTTGAACTACTATATCCTAAACCAACCCGTAAGCTCAATTCAAATCAACCTATCCTCTTCAAACAATGCCAAATCTAAAACCTCTTCCAAAATCTCTGACAATAAAATCGACACTTCAAATCTAAACAACTTGTCTCTAAACCTCTCTAATAACATGAGCATGATCAACAATAATCTCTCAAATGCAAACAATAACTTGATCAATATAAATAACATCTCCTTCTTAACAGATCAACACATTAAAAACAACTTTTTTTGGATCAATGAACTACTAGATGAAATCATGGACTTTGGTTATCCACAAAATATGGAACCAACAACTTTAAAACAATACATTCAAATTCCACAACCTTCATCAACTACCAACTCTTTGAAAAATTTAATCTCCTTAAACAAATCAAAGGATCTCCTATCAAGCACTAATAACCAAGACAACAAGCAAAGCAACAACAACAATAACAAAAATAATAAAAATAAAAATAGTTCCGATGACATTAAGGATGATAACTCTAATAGTACGACTGCCACAAAAAATCACAACTCCTCATCAAATGCCAACCTAACGAAACAATCAACTTCTGAAATATCTTGGAGACCTCTTGGAATCAAATATAGGAAAAACGAAGTCTTTTTAGATGTCTATGAAAACTTAAACCTTTTAATGTCTGCAAACAGCTCAATTTTAAGACTATATATAGATGGTTACATTAAAATGAAGTCTCACTTATCTGGTATGCCTGAATGTAAATTTGGTTTAAATGACTCTCTATTTGTTAACGGTAATGAATTTGCTATCAACACTGGCATCCTAAGAAAGTCCTCAACAAACTTGAGCAATTTTAACAACAATAATAACAAAGTCAAACTAGAAGACTGCAAATTTCACCAGTGTGTCCAACTAAACAAATTCGACCAGAACCGTTTAATCACCTTTATTCCTCCCGATGGCGATTTCGAATTGATGAGATATAGAGCAATGGAAAACATCAAATTGCCCTTTGAAATCATGGTCAAAGTTAAAGAGTTGTCGAAAACAAGAATGGAATACAACATAAAAATTAAAAGTCTATATGAAAAAAACTTCAACTCAAATCTTTTGATCAATATTCCCGTACCAACAGGCACAATCAAATTCTCAAACGCAATTAGTGGCGGTAAAGCAAGATTCATCGCCGAAGATAATATAATAGTTTGGAAAATCAATAAATTTCCTGGCAATTTGGATCATTTCTTCAAAGGAAACATTGAAATTGTTCCATCTCAAGCAAACATTCCTGTACAAACTGCAAACATTTCTTCAAACTTACTAAACTTGGACAACGATGATACCAATGACACTTATAATAATGACAAAAACCTTATCAATTCTTTTGAAAATATGGAATATCAAAATATTAAAACTAGCACTATAACAAACAATCTAATTAATTGGTCAAGGCCTCCAATTTCACTAATCTTTACATTGAATTCATTCAGTTGTTCAGGGCTAACAGTTAAATACCTTAAAGTTGTTGAAAAAAGTGGTTATTCCACTGTTAAATGGGTTAGATATATTGCAAAAGCAGGTTCATATGAAATTAGGTATTAAATTAATAGTAATAAAAAAAAAGGGAAAGATTAAAGATTAAAGATTATTTTTTTTTAAGTTTTTTTTTTTTTTTATTATAATTAATATATAATTAATATTATATTTAATATTATATTTAATATTACATTTAATAGACATTTAATATATGATTAATTACTATTCAAATTTTTTGTCTTCCTTGAAGCATAGCGCAATTTATTAGAGGCTTTATCAACGTTTCTGTTTAAATCATCTAATAATTGGTTTTGGAAGTTCAATTCATTGTTAATGGTTAGAGAGATATTTTTTTGATTGACGATAATTTGGTTGAGGGATTTTATTTCCTTTTCTTGATCTTTGAGGATTTGTTTTTGATTATTCAAGAGCTGTAGCGAATTTAAGTTTCTTGTTTCATTAGTCTCTTCGAGGGGTTTACCAAAAACTCTTTTTTTATTGAATAAATTCAATTTATCGTTGTTCGGGTTGTTAAAATGATTTGGATTATTGTTATCTAAAGGTAATGAGGAAGCTGAGGAATTGAATTTGTTTGAGGAGATTGTGTAATTTATGGTGTCGTTATTTGAGAAATCAAGATCTGTATTATTTTGCAGGATATAGTTGTTATTGTTGGGAAGGTTGTTGTCGGTATTAGTCAGATTATTATTTGAGTTGACGGAGATGTTATTGTCTAAGTTATTGTTATGGATTGAGGATAGTAGTTTTTGGATATCGGAATGTTCTCTTTTGATTGAGTTTAGTAGATCGATTCTTCTTCTAATTTCGCCATCGCCTAATAGTTTGTTATTTGAATGATAATTTAAGCCGTTGGTTAAAGCGTTAAATTTAGAATTTACTAAAATCAAGTTTTTTCTGCTGATTTCCAAGGATTGGTTGTTGAAGCAGTTTAGTCGTGCATCTTGTAGATAGTTTTTACAGTCTCTGATTGTCTCTAGCCAAAGGTTTATGTCGATTATTGGAGAGTCTTTAAATTTGTTAGAATTTGCTAAAGAAAAAGTGTTGTAAACGGATTTTGGAGTAGTAGTTGAATTTAGAGATAAAGAAGTGGAAGAAGAATTTAAAGAAGAAGAGATATTTAAGCTGTTTAGATTGTTGCTATTGAATTTATTGAATTTGTAGTTGTTTGAATCTAAGAAATTTGAAGGTATTTTGAGAAAGTCCCTAAAAGGTTTTGAGTTTTTCCAGTTGATTAGATCTTCATCGTTTAGAACCTTGATAAGGACGTCTTGGAGATAGGATCTCCTTGAGTTGATCAATTCAACATTGTTGATTTTTTTGACAAACAAGCTGTTCAAATTAAAGTTGTTCTGGGGCAAGGGAATGGGGAACTTGATTGTGTTGTTGAAGTAGGACTCCATATCACCAAAGAGCTTGACAAAATCGCTGTATCGCTTGATGATTTCATAGTTCTTCAAGGGAATGGAAACCTGGATGTGGTAGACGGTGTAGGAGCTGTTGACAGTAGAGGTCGTGGGGATAGAGAGCTGGATGTCCATGGAGAGTGCAGTACAGAGGCAGCAGAAGTAGCAGAAGCAACACAGGCAGAGATGATGAAGCAGCAACAAGAAACAGCAAGCAGCACCCGCCGCAGCACGAGACCACCCAGGCGGATTCTCCTCTTTGGGCACGGGTGGCGGTGCACAGCTGCCTCAGCTTCTCCTGAAGCCTGTGGAGGGCGCCACAACCCTGGTGCTGCTGCCGGTGCTGCTGACTGTACGGATAGGCGCGCTCAAGGCGCTGGCAAGACTGTTTTTGTTGATCGACAAGCCCTTGTTGTCCTTTGAGCCCAACGGCTTGCTGATGCCCCTGCTGCTTTTGCTGCCTCTGCTGCTTTCCGGGCCCACTGCCTCTGCTGACAAGGGAGCAGCCACAACATTGAAGCCCACAATGTGCTCGCCTCTCAAGATGATCAAGCCTAGCGCCCTCTTATCCTCCTTTACCAAGTGCTGTGTGCTTGCCTGCCCTTTTCTCTTTGCGTCCTTGATGGCAAACCTCGACTTCTTGGTGATCCGAAACTCCTCCACGTCGCTGAGCACTAGGTTCATGTGTTTGTCAAACGCCAACAACTCTCCAACAAGCTCTCTTCCATCCAAGGTGATCACTTTGATTTTGTAGTGGAGCAAGTCTCCAATCTTGGTTCTCTTCGACACGTTTAGTGCTGACATTCTGTAGCGCTATCAACAATTTGTAACTATAACAAAGCAGCAATTACTCGCAATTACCAGCAGATACCAACAATAATAACCAGTTATAGGAAATAAGCAGAGATACTATGTTGCCAAAAGATCTGCTCTTATCGATTTCTCTTTCTGCTCTTCCTCTCAATTGCAAAAAAATGAAAAAAAAATACACTGGTACCAGATTTACACACGACCCTCAGTCCTGGTAATGGTGTTCTTGTTGTGATGTTGCACTGTATTTTCAGGCTCTCATCTCTCTCCCATCGATTTCCTTTTCAACAAACACAATTCTTTCAAGTATAATATACAATTGCTTTTATTTACAATGTCAAAGGAAGATAGTTCTGCTTTAACACCCTCCGATAGCACAGAACCTCCAAAGCCAGCTGTTTTTTCCGCAAACGACGCTGCACTCGACACAAAAGACGATGAGCCTAAACAAATCACTCCCAACCCTAAGAAACGCTCATTGCAACAAGTTGATGAAAATAATCAAGTTGACAATAAGACCAATGACCAAACAGAAGATAAAGATGATAAACCAAAAAATATAACGTCTGAAAACTCAACAAATGATATTATTGCTGAAGAAACTGGGGAAAAAGCCAAAAAAAGAAAAAGAGGACATAAACATAAACATAGGCATCGTAGATCAAAGTATAGAAATGAAACACAAGATCAAATCAAAGAAGACGATGATGACCAAGATGAAAATGGTTTAAAAGACGAGGATTATGAAAAATTAGTTATTGAAGATGATCTTAACACCGTTGAGGATGATTTAAGTGAAATTGATCCTTCAAATATTATTACTGGTGCAAGAACAAGAGGTAAAGTAATTGATTTTACTAAAACTGCTGAAAAATTGGGTGGTTTAAAAAAATTTGCTGATGCTAACGATGAAAATGATAACGATTATGATGATCCGGATGATGAAGACTTTAAAGAGAATTAATATTAATATTAATTATAATTATATTCATTTTTTTATTTTTTAATTATTTATTATTTATTTATTATTTTTCACTTTATTCAGTTGTATTTTTTTTATCGATTATTTACTTTCTTTTATTGTGTTTTTATTATTTATTATATACATATTTTTGAGCATTTTATTAATATGTTAATAAAACATTGGATTTTATATTGTCTTATTATATGATTAAAATTTCGTTATTACTTATACAGATATAAACTAGAAGTTAAAAATTAAAAATATTATAAAATGGTTATCAAATAAATATATAATATATATATATGTAATAAATATATATAATAAATATATATAGTATATATGTGTAAACACAAAAATAAATGAAAAAAAAACTTATCAGTTATAATTACTAAAGACCAAAAATATAAAAGAGCAGTAAAATAAAATAATAAAGTATCAAGTAATAAATAATAAAAGGGTAAATAATAAATAATAAATAATAAATAATAAAAGGATAAATAATAAAAGATAAAGAAAAGAAAGGAAAAAAGGTGATTTCAAAATGAAATATATCAAAATATATCAAAATATACTAATTTATTGATTTATTGATTGATTACTTTTTTTTATGGGCTTTTTAATGATTTTTTTCAATAGATTTTTTATTTTTATAATATTTTCTGTTTTTATTTTATTTTTTTTTTTTTTTTTTTTCTTTCTTTGAGTATTGTAAATTCGAATTTTATTATTTTTTTGTTTATTTTAACAACAATTGTTTCCCTTTGAAGATTTTTCTTCATTCTGTTTTGGAGTCAAATCAACAGTGGGACCTTTACTTGGTGCTTGAGAGGAATAATCGTTCATATCGAACTGATGTTTTGAAACCATGTCATAAATTGATTTTAGCAATTGATGGAAGGATAAGTCTACATTTTCAGCATTTAAAGCGGAGGCTTCAGTGAATAGTAATTGATTTTCAGCAGCAAAGTTTTTAGCTTCATCGGTAGGAACAGCTCTTAGGTGATCCAAATCCGATTTGTTACCGACTAGTTCAATAACAATGTTAGCATCAGCGTGCTCTTTTAATTCTTTCAACCATCTTGAAACACTTTCATAGGATTCCGCTTTAGAAATATCATAGACTACTAAAGCACCAACGGCACCTCTGTAATAAGCTGAAGTAATAGCTCTATAACGTTCTTGACCAGCGGTATCCCAAATTTGAGCTTTGACTCTTTTACCATCTATTTCAACAGTTCTTGTGGCAAACTCGACGCCGATGGTTGATCTTGATTCCAAATTGAATTCGTTTCTTGTGAAACGAGATAGTAGATTGGATTTACCAACACCGGAATCACCAATCAAAACTATTTTGAATAAATATTCATAGTCGTATGAATAATCATCAGTCATTGTATCAGACATTTATTGTAAGTTGGACAGATAGAGGAATTTAATATGCAAGGTATAGGCAAAGAAAGCAACCAAATAAGAAAAGAATAAACGAAAAGCAGAGAAAGAACAAGAGAAGATAATTGAAGCTGGAGTAAGAAGAAAAAAATAGGAGATTTCTAAAGTGGATAGATGGTTTGAATTTCAAAGTGAACAAACCAATAGAAGTTGATTTGAAGCGACTTGATAAAATTAAAGGATATTGAGTTGAGGTGAGCTTAGCTGAGCTGAATTGATCTGATCTAAATTAATGTAACAGTCTCCTTTGTCAGAAAAAAGGGAGCAAGAAGAGAAAGCAAGAAAGAGAAGTGGTTTGCGCAGATAGAGTAAAGGGAATATATATTCAAAAAGAAAAAAACAATAGCAGAGGGATAGGAACAATAATGCGATGTGATCTTGATATGTGAGCAGATATATATATTGCAGTGGCTAACTTAAAAGGTTTGGAAAAGAGGACAGTTGGATGAAGCGAGTTGGATGTAGCAGGGGGTTGACCCGCAGCGCGTTCAAAGTGCGCGAGCAGCGTAGAGACGCAGAAGGGTAATGGAACCTCCTTTCTGCTACACGAGCTGCTATGCTGCTAGGTGCTGGCGTGTGGGTCGCAGAGGTGTTTAGTTGGCAGCAGGAGTGTAGCTGGAGGCGACGTCGTCGTAGATGTCAAATCGGCGCTGGAAGGTGATGGGAATCGAGCTTCTCACAGTGGGAAGCAAGCTGGGGTCGAGCTCAGCAAAGAGGATTTCTTCGTCAGTGCCTGCTTCAGCAACAATGTTGCCGTTGGGATCAACAACCAACGAGTGGCCGTAGGCGTGGTAGCTGGAGCTCAAGTCTCTGGCTGGCGAGCAGAGTACCACAAAGAACTGGTTGTCAACTGCTCTGGATCGCGCCAATAGGTGCCAGTGCAAGGGCCCAGTCGTGGTGTTGAAGGCTCCAGGGTAGAACATGGCAAAGGCATTGGCCTTTCTTTGTGCAATGGCTGCTAGCTCGGGAAATCGAATGTCGTAACAGATGCCTAGCCCAATATTTCCAAACTCATTTAAATTGAAGTAGGACGCTTTATTACCAGGACTCAAAGAATCACTCTCCTTAAATCTGATTCCACCTTTGATATCAATGTCAAACAAATGCGCCTTTCTGTGTTTGCCAATCAACTCCCCATTTCGGTCAAAGGTCAAGGAGGTGTTGTATATTTGGTTCGAGACTGGGTCGAGCTCAGGGATTGAACCACCGACGAGGAAAACATTGTTCGATTTCGCCAAATTCGATAAAAACTTTGTGGTTTCACCATCCTTTACCGAAACCACCTCGCTATACTCTCTGAACTTGTCAACAGCATAAGGAGAATTGAAACATTCGGGCAACATGATCAAATCGGTGTCTGGCCTCAACTTCAATGCTTCAGCAACATGATTTTCAACGTTAAGCAAGTTGGTCTGTTTGTTTGCGCCAGCGGAAAGCTGTAACAACGCAATTTTCAAGGGCTTGAGCAATGGCAGCTTGATTAAAGACATTTCTTGCTCCAGATGTGCTTTGTCAGAGACGTTTGCTGGATACCTTTGTCCTAGGTGGTCCCCACTAATTGCTTTCCAGTGATTGTCCCTTCTTTATAACCGAAAATAACAGACCTGATTAGTCAGCAGCGCCACAGTAACGGACTCACATGTGCTTGTGCAGCCAACGCTCCAGCGCATGATCATGCAGAGTGAGCTCACCAAACATCACGTGCATAGAGATCCACCGGTCTGGTTTTGGTCTGTTTTGGGCAGCGGCATTTCTGAAAAGGAACTTGGACAAAGGCAGCTTTGGCTTTTGATGTCAACTGCTCAACACTTGCACTGAGCCTGCTGCCTTTGGTGTTTCTTCTGCCTGCCTCTCTGCTTCCCTTGCTACTTCTGCTGCTTCTGCTGTCTTTGCTGCCCCTGTTTTTTTTCTCACTCTTACATCATGAATAATCAAGACCCCCTGCAACCGGCCCCTTCTTCTATATTGGTTTCTGGTGATGCTGGTTCCTCTAATAACACTGCCAATATCAACATCAGCTCTGCTGCCAACAATAACCTTCCCAATAATACCCTCACCAATCTTGCTAAAAAAAACCCTAACAATGACACAAACAACTCAGAATCCACAGATATTGATATGGTCGGCATTAATAATGGAAATTTTGCTCAGAATAATCTCTATATTGATCTCCAAGACCCTCAGTTTGTTTCTAAAGATCCTTTAAAGCCTGTGTCCTCTTCAAACAACTCTCCAGTCTTATCTTCAACGAATAACCCTACAACAATAAACGATCAAAATTTGGATTTGTCAAAGACAAAGACAAATACTAATACTAACACTAACACTAATACTAATAATAATAATAATAATAATAATAATAATAATAATAATAATAATAATAATGCAAATAACAACAATACAGTTAATAACATGAATCTGATAAATAATGGCTTATCCAATATCGATATCAATACTACTCAAAATCAAATTCAGAATCAAAACCAAAATAAAATTCAAAAACCAAATCAATCTCAAATTCAAAACAAATTTCAAAAAATAAAATCACAACTACAATCACAGCAATTATTATCTCAACAGATTTACCTACGAAACCTGCAACAACCTCAACAATCCCAACAACCTCAGCAAATGCCTCTACAACATCAACATCAGCAGCTAAAACCTCAAATTCCACAACAACAACAGTCTCCCAAACAAACTAGTTCAGATCAGCCCGAACTAACTGTTCCAACAAAATTTGAATGGATTCAAGAAGGTACTGAAGTTAATGTATTTGGCTCTTTTACAAGATGGACAAGAATGATCAGATTATACAAAGATCCTTCAATCGATGGATTTTCTGTTTATATCAACTTACCTCCCGGCTCCTATCGTTACAAATTCTTAGTAGACGGTGAAGTTAAAACTTCAGATTATGCCTTAAGCGCAACTGATCAATCTGGTCACTTGTTCAATTTTATAGAAGTTTTTCCTCCTTCAAATTTGAAACAAAAACAACACAATGCAACTGAATCTTTAAAATTGGAAAATGAAAAAATTAAACAAATTTTGAAAAATAAAGAAGAAGAACAAAAACAAAATTCACAACTAGACTCTTTCAAAAAGGCTAAATCCCAAGTCTTCTTGGGAGTAGATGATGATGAAGATGATATGGGTGATGGTTATTCAAGATTTCATGAAAATGATCATGAAGTCGATGATAGTGATAACAATAACAATAGCAATAACAGCACCAGCACCAACAGCACTAACAACAATAACAACAATACAAATACAAACAACACCAATATTAATAGTTCAAAAAATAACCAGAATAGTAACAAAAACAAAAGTAACCAAAATTCGTCAAAAAAAAAATTAGTTTACACCCAGCAAATTCCCCCAGTATTCACTGAACAAAAAATTATGGAACAGTATTATAGAACTTTAGAACATTCTCATCGCCATGGCAATAATGCTAATGTTCAGTGGCTAATTCCTCCACAACTTCCTCCCCATTTAGAAAACGTCATTTTGAATAGCTACAGCAATCGAGAAAATAATAGAGAAAATGCATCGGGCTCTTTGCCTATTCCAAATCATGTTGTTTTAAACCATCTAGCCACAACCAGTATCAAGCAAAACACTTTGGCCACTGCCATCACTGTCAGATACCAAAATAAATATTTATCCCAGCTTTATTATGCTCCTTTATAGTACACACCCAGAATCAAATGCATGGCTTTCAATTGGACTGGAATGAAAACAGCTGCTTGGTCAACCATTCATCTTATATAATCATCTCAATAAATCTTTCTACTCTTTTTTTCTCTCTTTTGTGTGTTTAATTTTTTTTTCAGTTTAATTTTTGTTTTAGTTAATTTTCTCTTTCTCCTGTTTTGTTTAGTCTTCAACATTACATATAAGCTCTCAAAACAACCTCAATCTACATGCTGTTCCCCCAGCTCTCTCCCCCAGCTCTCTCCTGACTGACTCCAAGCTCTCCCAACACTCCTGCTCTTCTTTGCCAGAGCTGCTCGAGCCTCTTCTGAAGAGTCCCATCGCCAGCTAGCAATTACCCTTCTCCCACACTGATTGGTCCGTTTCCGCTCCTGTGTAGATAGAAAACAGCCCTTCAAAAACAGCTGCTTCCTCTTCCTGCTGCTCTTCAAAACATACTGGCGATATGTTCCTTATTTTGATGCTCACCCAAGATGACTACTGAATCTTTCTCTTCTCTCCCCTGCCTAAATGATTCGTTGACCTCCAGTTTGAATGCTACCTCGTTGGGTCTCGCGAATGCTGATCTTGATCCTACTGCTTTTGTTATCAACAATACTGCTGACTACACCATCATCAACAGCATCGACGATATCAACAATCCCATGATCAATGATGTCAACACAACCTTGCCAAAAGACATCCAAAATACTCTCAAGAAACAGAAACTATCCACCCAGGAAAAGTTGCAGAACGAGATACGCTTGTTAAGAGCCATAGAATATTATCAACAAGCTAAAGTTTACAACGAGTCTCTAAAGGTTTCAAACAACTCTGCTTCTAACCAGGACGCAGCCACTGAAGCCGATACTTCAGGTGATGCGAATAACATTACTGGTGGAATCAGTTACGCTAGTTTCTCAAGGCATTTTAAGAAAAACATATCTTTTGAATATATCAAGTCGAAATTTAAGTTAAAATGCTCAAAGTCTACTTTCCATGGCAGAGTTAATGGTAATAGATCAAGATTGACTTATTCTATCCAGTCTAGAGTGCTAACTCTATCCGAAGAAAATTTGTTAATTAAAAGATTAATTAAATTGACAAAGAGAGGGTTTATTATTAATATGTCCAACATTTTATTAATGATAGACGAAATAATCGATGATAGAATCCATTTTTATGATTCTGTTGTGATTGATGATGGAAAAAATGATGAAAATGAAAATGAAAATAAAAACGAAAACGAAAACGAAAACGAGAATGAGAATGAGAATGAGAATGAAAATGAAAATGAAAATGAAAATGAAAATGAAAATGAAAATGAAAATGAAAGCAAAAACAATAACCAACATGAAAATGACAATCAACATGACAATGGTAATCAAAATCAAAATCAAAATCAAAATCAAAATCAAAATGATATTGATGATGACAATAACGATCATAATACTGATAATATTAATAATATTAATAATAATCAAAGTAATCAGAATAATCAGAATAATCGAAATATTCAAAATAGTAATCAATATACAAAAAATCAAGATCAAACCAGGAATATCAAAAGATATGATCACTTGAAAGTAAATAATAGTAATTATGCAAACAAAATGTTATGTAAAAACAAGCCTTATCTGGGTGTGGACCATTATGTTACAAGATCATATGTCAAAGAATTTTTTAGAAGACATGAGCTAGATTTCAGAATTGAAAAACTATCCGATAATAATTATAAATTTTATGAATCTGAGAATAACCTTTTACTTTTACAATATAGTATTAGCAGTAATTCTCTTAATAATAATTATAATAACATAATGGAGAATGATACTAGCTCCTGTATAATGCCTGATAAGACTATTAATTCTGATAATCTTGATGGGGATTCCTTTCAAAAAATCATTAAAAACATCAAAAATAAAGCTGTCAAAAATAGTAAACATAAAATTAAAAAACCTAAAAATAAAAAAAATACTAAGTTTAAAACTAAGAAAAACAATAAATCCAGCGAATCCTCGGATATTACAAATAACATTAACTATGATTCCTTTTTAGAAAAAGCATTTGCAAATAATTTCTCCTATTTAGCGAATTCAACTATAAACCAAAAAGTATTGGAAGACTTATCTGGAATTTCAGCTGCCAAAAAATACTCGATAAATTCAATTTTGAGTTTAGCCAGAGACGCAAACAATTTTATTGACAATCTCAAAAATGGTTCAGGTTCTGAAAATAATCCTTCTGGAAACAGCAATTCAATTGATAATCTAGACAATCATAATGACAACAGTAAAATTAAAAAAAAACACAAAAAAAGCAAAAATAAACAGAAATCAAATCATAAAAATAAAAACAGTATAAACGATTCCAATTCTGTAGATGATGGCAAAAATCATACAGATAACTTCAAAAAACATGCCGATTTACATTATATTAAAAACAACTACCTAGTTTAAATCATCATTCATCACTTCATTATTTTTTTTTTATTTTGTTAATTTCACTATTTGGTTTTTTTATGGTTTTTTTTTTTGATTGGTTAAATGAAAATCATAAAGAATTGAATAAATGGATAATTTATTTATATAAACAGATTTCATTGTATATTGTTTTTTTATTAATACCATCGATAATTATGGCAAAATTAGAGTTACTAATAATAACAGTAAGTATTTAAATACCACCGGCTTCTCTGTACCAACGTATGCCACCATCAAAACCCACAGCAACTAAACCTTCATTGGTATCTCCTCCGGATCCACCTCTAATTCCTTTCTTGATATATTTTACATCTATTATAGCAACATAATCATTGGCTGGAAGGTTATCATCTTCTCTTACATCTTCATCTTCGGGTATTAAATCTGAAGGTGATATCAGAATTTGACCATCTTTTGATCTTGTATCAATATTCCAAATTTTTAATTTGCCATCGTAACCTCCACTTACTAACAAATCACCCTCTAAATTGAAATCAATTCCAAAAATCCAACCATCATGAGCATTGACGTTGATACTTGTTGAGGCAGAATGAGTCGGCATTGTTAGCATGCCAGCGAGTTCACCATATTTGGTATCATATAAATAAATATTGCCAAAACTACCAGAATCCAAGGCGGCAACTAATAAGGAACCATCGGGATTGAATTTTAGTGATCTGATTGAAGAAGAATAAGTTTTATTATTCAGTTGATTTGAAAATTGGACAGAGTTATTGTAAAAACTGTAAATTGATCTAGATGAATCAATTTGGGAGAGGATGATTTCACCATTTTGAAAACCAGTTGCAACCAAGTTTTGGCTGGGGGACACAGCTAAAGACATTGCAAAGTTGGGAGATTTTGGTTTAATTAAGCCATGGTTGATGAAGCTTAGTTCTAGTTTATCGTTTTTACTTATTGAGATTAATACGTTCCATATTTTAGTATCACCTTTTGACTGGGTTGCAAGGAATTTATTTTGAATCTGGTTGATGTCTGAAAAGGATATATCTGAAGCTTTAAACCATTCAATTGCCCAAAAGAACTCGCCAGTGATTTTGTTGTCGACTTTGAAGGGAGAATTTTTCAAGAAATCTGAAAACAGGTTTTTATCACCGGTATTGTTTTTTTTTGATAAGATATCATGGTAGTCTTGTAAATCGTTTTGGTAAAATTTTGCATCTAGTGGAAGTAAAGTGTCGTGTATAATTTGAAAAAAGTAGATTGTGCCACTAAAGGCTACAACGGAGACTAGGATAAGATTTAATTTCTTCAGGTTAATTAAGATGGGAGATTCGAAAAGTGATAGATGATGCAAACCCGAATTGTCAATTAAAAAACTGGAAGCTGAGGTTTTGGGGTTATCAGTTTCAGAGATTTTGTTTTGCCATAATTTCAAATAGCCATCACCGCCGATTGTTATTGTATAGGGAGACGAGACAGCAACAGCATAGATATCTGAGTCATGAGCATTGAAAGCATTTGAGGTGGAGATAAATTTTCTGCTCTGTTGAGGAAGGAAATGGGTAAATAGAGAAAGAGAGAAAGAAGATTGTTAGAATGACAAAAAAAGAAGGAGAAAAAGAGGAAAGAGGAAAGAAGTAAGGCAGCAATCAAGATAGGATTGAATAATTGAGTAATTATTTAATAATTATTGAACAAGTGAGTTTAAGAGAGGAATTACATACCATTTTATGAATAATATTGTAGTAATAATTGCAATGGTAATTAAAAAGTAATTTGAGAAAAGATTTCAATTTAAAATTTTGAGTTGATGTTATAAAGTAGAATAGGGCTTTATTAAGCAGGGCTTTACAAATCAGGGCTTTATATACTACGATAAAAAGTTTTGAAGTGGAGATTTAAATGTTAATTAAGATAGATATAAAAGGGAATAAAGAGAAATTAGGCCATTTGATGATCATTTTCTGATGTTGTTAAAAGAATTACAGATTCTAGTTTTTTGTCGTAATAGGAGTCGATTTTTACTTTAAATTCAGCACATGCGATACCAAATTGTTTTAAAATAAGAGATTGAACGATGGATAGTTTGTCGCCCTTTTGGCAGACATTGAAGGGAGAATCTAGAACGACCTTTCCGTTTTTTATTCTAGTGGGAATGTTGAATTTGTTTCTGAAGGTTGGTTCTAAGGAGTGGGAGATTGGAACGTCTTCTTCAACGGATATCTGACCGGCTGTGGAGTAGATGATTCCCTCGGGGATGGTGAAGGATATTGGGGATATTGAGTTTGCTCTAGCGAAATCCTTTGTGACAAAGGCAGTGAAATAGTCCTTTACTACTTGAGGTTGTTCGTTTGTGAAGAGGAGGGTGGAGGAGCCAGTGATTCTTTTGGATAGAAGCGATAGATTTGGAGCGTATTCGTTGGAGGGAAGTTTACCTAGAGATTCACGCATAACAGCAGTTTTTGCTAGAACAATTTTGGAACCCTTCCAGTCAGCTCTTATTGATTGTAGGGTTGGAGTTCTGATGTTTCTCAAGTCGAGTAGCCAGAGGTAGTTGTAGGAATCGATGTTTGATCTGATGAGATCGAAGATTCTGTTTTTGTTTTGACGACCCTTTTTATCAGTTTTTGATAAGGTTACAAGTCTAGCACGTTTCGATCTTGCCATTGTTGAATATAAAGGTAGTGAGTATTAATATGGAGTGGAGGAATGGGAAACAAAAGATGGATTGATAATTGATATAGAATAAATAATTGTGTATTATTTAGTGAACCAAAGATATAAAAAAACCAAGAAAATGAAGCAAAAAGAGAAAAATTAGAATGGAGAGATTTATAGTATAATTTTTTTTTTTTTCAAACAAACTTTGTGATGATAATTGATATGAAATTTTTCAGCAGAAAAAAAAAATAATTTAAATTTTTTCTGAAAAAAAACAGAGATCATGTGATCACAATCGGTTTTGGGATGCAATCCGAGGGGATCTGTAGTATACTTTACCTTATTTTACTTATACTATACTATGCTATACTATGAGAAATCTGTGTTTTTAAATTGTAATACTAAAATGTGGTGTCAATTGATTGTTGAGTTGGATTATCACTTGATTAGTGGGCTGGAGTGTCGAATTGATTAAACATCTAAACTCGATATTAGAGTGATATTGTCACCCTTTAGCAAGATTCTGCCCAACTTTTTCTTTGAAAAGTCTTGTTGGTTGATTTCGTAAGCATCGTCGATGGTTAGGTTCATGAACTCGTCAAAGCCTCTGATTTTGCCCTGTATTCTGTAGGCTATCTGTTCATACAACCAGATCTGGACCAAGGACTGTTGCTGGAAAAACTTGAAAATCAAGTTGATGGGTGGAACCATCTGGAAAAAGAGAAGTTAGTTGTTGAAATTGCAAAGAAGAGCGGGATCAAAGCCCGGAAGCGCTGTAAACATACCACCTTCTGGTGTTTTGTGCTGGATGACATCGTGGAGCAGCTGCGGTTGTTTGCAAAGAAGCAGCAGCAGAAGCAGCAGAAGCAGCAGAAACACGGACTTATCCCAGACCAGCAGTTACCCTGTGTCCAACGCGTCCGCAGTCTCTTGCATGTTTCCGCGCGCGTGTGCGCAGACGGCGGAGGAGGAGGGGAGCCAACTTCTGGTGCCGGTGCTGCTATTCCTCTAGCGGGCGTGGGTATAAGTAGCACGCGCTGGCCTATTGGTGTTTCTGCTTCCTGTGCATCATGACCGGCTCCAGGAGAGACTCAGCGTGCACCCTCACCGCCAGCAGTCCTGGCGCTCCAGCTGCTCCAGGGGATCCAGCTGATCCAACTGATATAAATGCTGAGACTAGCAGTGATCTGTATCAATGCCACAACACCTCATATCTCAGTTTCACCAATCGCAATCGCAATCGCAATCGCAATCACAATCACAATCACAATCATAATCACAAGACTGATAATACCAATACTGATAATACCAATCACATCACTCTGGATAATAACGTCTCTTTCTTTATGTCCTCCCAAAGCATCTACAATGCCAATAGTTCCCACTACTTATCAGCTCCTCCCAGAATAGCTCCTGCAAACAACTATGCAAACTCTGAACTCTCTCTCTCCTCTTCTTCCACTTCCACCTCCACTTCTGCGTCCTCAACTTCAAGTTCCATCTCAATCTCACTCTCAAATTCACATTCAAATCCAAATCTACTATCCAATTCAATACCTAACTCAATACCACTTTTAATACCCAATTCCACATCCATCTCCAATCTCATCTCCATTTCCAACGCTCCTTCAAACTCTATTTCGATTCCAAATCACAACCCCAATTCCATCTCAGTTACTGATTTCTCCTTCAACAAAACCTCTTCACCTCTGCACCATTCACAACCAAGTATATCCTCTTCTGCTTTGAGCCAACCTTTTAAAAAAGACCAGAAATATCTATGTTGCTTTCTCAGAGCAATCCACAACCACACCCTATCAAACAACAACAACCCAGACTTGAATCTAATACCCTTCAAGAAAAATGATATCATCTACATTCACAATCTAGACCAAAATCTCTCTCTAGCTAACGTATCCCTCTTAAATATATCATCTTCCTCAATCTCAAATGGCTGGGTTCCAATAACAAACTACTTCAAACCAATCTACCCCACTTATCCTACTCCCAATCTCTCTCTCACTCTCACTTCCACTTCCACTTCCACTTCCACTCTCACTCCCAACTCAACCTATTCCCAAATCGCTTCCTCCCTAATATACTTGAAACCCCTACTAATAGCCTGCTCAAAAATCCTATTGAAAAAAAAATTCCTCAACAACTTCCTCAACAACAACAAATCAAACATCAACACAACCCTCACCTTCCCAGATTCCATCCAAAAATTGTCAATCACTTTCAACAACTACATCAACGAAATCAAATCCTCAATCCGCAACCTACTATCCAACACAAATACCCTATCAAAAGATGACTATCTAATTCAAAACTCTTCCAAAATCCATCACTTGAGGAAAAAATTGTTATCCGATTGGTACAAACTAATGACCTTTAACAACAACTACATTCTACCAATCCAAAAATTAAACACAACTAACAACAACTCAGAATACATTACCTTTTACCTAAAATTCATTAAAAAACTAGACTACCTTGAATACTCTATCTTTAAAATCATTTTGAAATCAATTATTTTTCTAAAAAACTGGGGAACCATTCTAGATTTTATCCCAAATAAATTCATTTTACTCCAAAATATTCCTCCAAATAATATCACCAATACCAACAATAACGCTAACATTAGCGCTAACACCAGCGCTAACACTAACACTAGCCCTGATGTTAGCGCTAACAAAAATTCAATAAATTCAAAAAAATTACTCAATAACTACAACTACAACTTTCAAAAAAATGCTCCTTCTTCATTCACAGTCTTATCCCCAAACAACAACAACAAAACAATTGATGAATCGGAGTCCCTATCAGATTCAAACACAATCAAACAAAATCACCACAAAAGCCTCAGAAAATCCATATCAACTCCAAATGATATCCTACAATTCGACCCCATCAAACATGAAAAAACATTGCTCAAAAAAAAAAAAAAAAAGGATAAAATCTTCTATCTAAATGAACCTCCCATCGCAAAATCAAGATTGTCCGAAATAAACCACTTGCTATTCCAATATCTAAGCTTGATTTTGGGTAGAATGGATATGATCCAAAATAATAATTCTGGTTCCCACCTATTAGAAACAATCGTTTACCAAATAATCCTACTACTAAGAGAAATCTTGTTCATCGGAAAATCTGCAACCAGGTTCTTGAAACTATCGGACTATACTCTAGATTCCTCACTAGAGAACTTACTAGTCTTGGTCACTGATTTGGTTTCAACTGTTAAAAAATTGCTTCTAAAAACTTCTTTAAATCAAACAACACCATTGTTCAGACTATACTCTCCAAATCTTATATCTGACATCCCGGGAAACAGAAGCTCCTCTTATTTCTACACTCTAGAAGGAATAAAACTAATTGCTGTTGTCTCAAAAATGATAAAATCTGTCTCCAGCTCCTTAAAAAGCTGTCGCTATTTGTTGGATTTAATACCGAATGGTTATACTCTAGACTCTAACCGAAAACATCCAGACTTTCAAAAAATGAAAATATCCCCCAAAGAATTTGTCCAAAAATGTTCAATCAATTCACTAGAAGATTCAAATCAAACAATAACTCCCGTAAATTCAAATTTAAACAAAAATGCTCAACCAATCACACTTCTGGAAACACTAGCAGAGTTCAATAGTTCTTCTCCATACATGGTAAGAATATCAGCCTTTGCTCGATATAAGGATTCCTCAAACCAACAAGATGTGGAGTTGAAAACTAACCCGTTTTCTGTAGATAATGAAATTCTACTAGATGGCAACGGAAAAATACTAGGTGCTACCTTTAGAGCATTGGTATACTTATTAGTTAATGAACTACATCGTCCAGATAGGTTCTTTTTTTCAACATTCTTTTTAACATTTCGCATTTTTTCAACTCCAGCTGACTTAATTGAAGAATTAATAAAAAGATTTGATGCTGATAACAAAGAAAAATCTATTCTTATTGATGAACTGACGACACAATCAGAATCTGAAGAATATGAAATCAACTCAGAACAAAAATACACAGTATTCGATTCAAGAATAAAAAATCGCAGAAAATTAATCTTGAATGCATTCAAAACATGGCTTGAAAGTTATTGGAACTATAAAGTAGATTATCCGCTTTTACCAACCATAATAAACTTTTTAAATGAGAGTGCCATAAGATATTTGCCCACAGAGGTGTATCCAATATTAGAGGTTGCTGGAAAATTAGCAGCAAATCACCCATTTCAGGATGTGAATTTTGCTTACATGTCTGGTATGAATGACAATCAATTAGTCACAAGAAGAATTGGACAAATTGATAAGAGTTCTTACGAAGATGGTTACCATTATTATACAACAAGTACTACAGCGCTTCCTGCTGATCTATCTAGTCCAACAAGTGAAACTGAGTTTCTTTTTAAAAATAAACAGAATAACAATAATGGGATTGGATCATCTTCTTTGAAAATTTCAAATTGGATTGCATCCACATCACATATATCATCTTTACTTAACCGAAACCAGTTATCATCGATTGAAAAAGCCATAATGCAATTCAGAGTTGCATTTGGTAAAACATGGAATCCTGATTTTATTAAAACTAGTTCTAGTATTTCTTCAAATCCAATTCCATACTATCCAATTGACATCAAACAACTATTAGATTCGTGGTATAACATTTGTGAAATAAAAAAGCTTGAAGTATCTTTGAATTCCAAGAACATTTCTTTACTAAACTTCAATTGCATGGAATTGTCAAAGCAATTAACAATTATAGAATCCAAGATATTTGTCAGTATAAAACCAGACGAATTATTAAATAAAAATTTTATCACCAAGAACCTATATTTAAAAAAAAGCGTTAATGTTGAAAAATCAATACTATTTACCAATTTACTATCAGAATATGTTATCGAAACCATATTGAAACCTGGGATTGCCATAAAGTTAAGAATCTCCAATTTGAAATACTGGATAAAAGTTGCTTATTGTTGTCTAATTTTAAGAAATTTTAATTCTTTGGCTGCGATAATGACAATATTACAAAGTTCAGCAATCAGTCGATTACATCGTTTGTGGGGAAAGCTAAACTCCAAGTATTATGAAGTTTACAGTTATCTAAGCTCAATCATTCAACCCGATAAAAATTTTTATATTTATCGGTCAAAGCTAAAGAAATATTTGGATATATCAAAAGATCAGCAGGTCAGTAACATTCCTTTAGTTCCCTATATCAATTTGTTTCTACAAGACATAATATTTGTTAATGAAGGCAATAGTGATTATAGACAAATAAGTGGTTATTTAAAATTAATTAATTTTGATAAGCATTTTAAGATTGTAAAAATATTATCTGATATGGAACATTTCCAGGTTGATTACTCTTCTACATATAATATTATCAACACAAATGGGAGCAATAATCTGTTTAAAAAAAGAGATTTTGCTTTTAATTTTTCTAATAGTTACTCCCTAAGAGATATAAGTATAACCAATGGTGGCATCGGATCATCCAGTGGAACCAATCAAAATCTTGATGACAATATTACAATGGATTCGGTATCTCAATTGCAAGAGTTGATATTAATAGAGCTCATGAATGTACATTCATTATATATGAAAGATTCAGATAGAATGTGGAATCTTAGTTTTAATATCCAAACACAGCATTCGCATTCTTGATTAGATTTTTTTGAATTTTATTCTAAAGATTAATACTTATTTTTACTATTGTATCTTAACACTTCTTCTATGCAAGAGCTCTAATATAGAATTGACTTTTTTATTTTTTTGTAATTATTTTCAAAATTGAGAAAATAGAAAATCATAAATTATTAATGTGTATGGTCCACAAAGCAGAGCAGTTTAACCAACAATACAATTCAAAAAATAACCTGCAAAGAAATTAAATAATTACGCCATTGGAAGTTGCAGGAAAATCAACATAAAACTCTAGCAAAAACTATAAAGTTTAAAAAAAATAATAAAAAAGAACTTAAAAAAAAAAGATCTAAAAACATTTTCAATCTTTTAAATTCGTATATCAGTTGCCATATCAGTTCCAATATATTTTAATTGCACCTCAAAATTACCAAGCTTCATCAAAAATTGACAAACTGTTTTAACTTTTAACTCACCATTTAATGCTTTCTTTAATATGTTTGAAGCTATCCCTTTGTTTACAACAATGGGTATTCTAGGTGTCTTATAAACTCCTGGAGGAATAACCATTTTCACATTTTTATCTCTTAATTTCCCTAGTTCTGTTTCTTCATAATATGCTTTTCCTTCAACAATGTTGAGTTCCAAGTTTTGATTTTGGACTGGATTATACACTTCACATTCAATTTCAGAACTGAAAATATGCAAGGTTACACTTAGTATAAAGCCTTTTTCATCATCACTAGAAATCATGTTCGAGTATCTTGTGGAAGCAAGAGAGTTTCTAAAATCAGGTAAAGGGACTGCAACCTCTATTGCTTTTAATACTTTAGTAACCCGATCATCATCATAATTTGTTATTTCTTTGCCTTGAAGCTGGACAACGGGGTTTGTGTCATTAGTATTGGAAACAAACCTACTCAAAAATTCGGCCAATAATAATTTATTTTCCTGATGATAAACATCAATCTGATTAACTTTGAAAAAAAAAGAAAACTGAAAAAGATTTGATGCTTCTACCGTTATATTATTGAAATATACTTCCCCCAAAATCGTATTGTTATATTTGTATTGAATGAAAATTTGATTTTCTTTAGGTAAATTGAAACTGAAAGATGAGTTGAATGGATTAAACACTTTAATATCAAGTTCAAGAAGCAAAAAATTATCTGAGTTTGAGTCAATGTAGGTGATTTTATCAATTATAACAGTTAAGTTACTTATATAGTCGCCAATTGTATTATTAGAAGATTCATTGAAAATGGTAGTGATATTGCAATTCAAGTTTACTGGCAAGTTATCAAATTCTTGAAACTCACTATTGGATAAGGGAAAAATTGAGGGTAATGACAAGTTGATATCAAAAACAGAATCTATAAAAACCAAATCAGCTTTATTATTATCATCAACCCCATCTTGTTTTAGAATAAATTTTTTGATCAAATAAGATATGACATCTGGATCGAATAGATCAATCTGCAAATTTCTCAATTTTAATTCAACTATTTTTTGATTGTAATGATCATTCGAAAAAATAAAATCATGAATTATTACATCTTGCCATTCATCCATGACAAAACCAAGAGATTTGTTATCTATGCATTCATAACTCAATATTAGTTTCTCTGTTTTGAATTTATTAAGATCAAACTCCAAATTTGTTAAACTTTGAGGAAATTGAACAATTAAAATTAAATCAAGATCTAAAATTGGCAATGAACTCTTAGGTAAAGTGATTGAAACATCAATGAGTTCTGCATCTTTGATTACGGATTTCATGTTAATTGAGCTTGAAGTATCGTTAGTATTATTGTTTTTTGGTAAAAATAAATCTACCACCGGATAATTTATTGTTAATGGAATATGAAGCCTATTGGATATTTGCTTAAACCAATTAGGCAATTCAATTTTAAAATTGAAGATGTCATGAACTTCATTTTCCCCATTAACATAAATTGAAAATCTTTCTCGATTCATAATATTAAAAATAAATTGATTTAAAAGAGAGATTTGAGAATCAGTTTTGGAAGCTTCAATTGCACCAATCATATTATCGGAATTGCTAATATTATTTTGCAATAAACGAGGATCTAAACTGTTTATGGTGGAGGTTAGATTAATGCAAAATGATGACAAACCAGTTGAAAATTCAATTGGATGAATGAAAATTTTTGTTAGAGGAATTAACCTATCATGGTTTTGATCAGGTAAAGAAATTACCCAATTTGAAGAATCTAAAAATATGTCATTTTGATCTAAATAATATTTCAAGCCTGGTAAATCATGATAGGTGATATTTGTTTGCAAATTAGTAATTAGTGAGTCTGAGGTGTTATAAATACTAAAATCAACAATATCAATATCTTTTGTAGGATTAAAAATATTAGAAATATTCAAGTTAGGAAAATAATTTTGATAGTTGTTTAAAAGTTTAAGATCTAGTTTTATGTCTTTTTGGTAAAAGGCGTGATAGTTGAAAGATACAAATGACCATGTTAATAAGAAATCCCCTTTCATATTAGCATTGATTTTATAAATGGTATTGTTGGGATTGAGCAAGTAATAATCAATTAGATCTGATAAAATTTCCATGGTACTATTTGGATAAATTTCACTATTTACTTCAGGAGATAAAAAATTTGTTTGATTATCTTTCAAATTAATTTCAAAACTATTATTATTTAAAAAATTTAAACTGGAAAATTGATAATTATTATTCTGAAATTGAGCAGACAATTTAATAGAATCTAATGGTATTATTGTTATTGGAGATATCAAATCAGTTATAGTTTTAATTATGTAGTAATAAATCTTTTTTTTGTCAAAAGGGTTATCAATTGATGTTGATTGAATACTTGTTTCTAAATTTTCGTCAAAACTAACAAGTGAATTTGATTTTGAATCTGCATTCAAGATTTTAGAGTAGTCAAAAGTCAAATTCAGGCTAGTCTTTAAGACAAATCCATTATCATTTAAAGTAATTTTGGTATTAAGAAAATCAGGTTCAATGACAGTCGAAGACGAAAAGCATTCTTGAAGAGAGTCTTGGTTAAGATAGGTAAAAGTTATCAAAGAGGCTGCAGCTATCAAAGCCAAAGATGAAAATAAAACAAAAAAAAAATTTAAACTCTTAAAAATCTTACTGATTATTGAATTCTTTGAATTTTCGAGTAAGATAATATGATTGGCATCATTTCTGTGATTTATTCTGCTAATATTATTAGTGCCAGAGCGACTGTTAGAATAGCTGCTAGAATAAGTACTAGCATGAAGACCATTGCTATTACCATCAGAAGCGTTTTTGGAATAGTTATTCGATATCAAAGTGTGCAAGAAAAGCTGAGAAGTTGATATTAAAGGAGTTTGTTCATTAACATTAACAGAGTTTGTCTTTGGTTTGGAGATGTGAGAATTCGTAATTACTGATGAATTAATGTTATCAAACAAAATGTATTTGTAGCTATCAGAATTCGTATTAGCCATCGTGATAAATAGAAGTGGTCAATGGTTAGCAATTAAGCATAAAATGCGCTAACTATGCTTCTGATAGAGTAATTACAATCATCAGATTATTACTTACGAGTATATGGTATATAATAGCTTTAAAGAGATAAAGCAAAAAAAGAGGCCCTCTTTGCGGCTCTGCATCAAGTACGCAAAAAAACGCAGTTGCACATGAGTACCGCATCGATGGGCCAACAGCGATGACCCATCAGTATGGGATTTCAAAAGTTGGAGCCTGTTCAGCTTCTTCCACAAGATCTCTTTTCTTGATTTTGTAGAGATTTACGATGACAAATTGGAGTAGCCACCATCCAAGCACAAAGGTAATGACAACCAACATAAGATTCACAGGAATTGGATTCATTTGGAAAAAGTTATGAGTTAGATTGTCGAGGAAGTACTGGTTGAGGTTGAACAAGCCTGAAATGAAGATAATCGACCCATACACCATTCCGAAATTATCATTACCAAAAATCTTCAAACAGTAATCGGATACAGTTGTGTAATAAAATGGCCTATAGATAACCAATAGCCAAACGCCGAAAATATTCAAAACCATACTTGTTGTCATGCCTAACAAACCAATTACTATGCTAATGACTAATAAGATTTTAATTATATTTAAACATTGAAAATTGTCTAAAATTAGCCCAATAAAGGGAATTGATAATAAGCCACCAATTGGCAATGCCAAATCGAAAATCTTGTTTACTTGGATAGCCTTTTCGATTGAGTCTAGTAAATATGTCTCCTGAGTTTTTATTGTCGCAATAAAATAATTAATTCTTAACATTTGAATTGATGTAAAAAGACACATTAGTATGAAAAACTTTGAGGACAATTGTCTCTTTAATGAATAATTGTAGCATATTCCAATTAAAATATCCTTTTCTTTTTCCTTTTTTGGAAGATTGGTTTGACTGAAGTTTAAATCTGGATGCAGGTTATTGCCTTCGTTATATTCATTATTAGTTATGGAAGCAATGCTGGGGTTATTATTAACAATTGACAATCTTCTACTAACAAAAGAATCGGGAATAGTTATTGATGATCTTCTGGAAATTATTGAATTTGGTCTTGACAAAAAGGTTCCCATGGGGTTATTGGTTGTGTGAGATAGTAAAGCAGTCTCTTCATCACAAAAACTACTGATTGTATGTTCATCATCATGTATAGCATAGTCATCGTGGTTATGGATATGTATTTGATTCCGAAGATTGTTTGAATCTGAATCAACCAAGGCATTTATGTTGCTTATATTATTTGAAATATAATCAGTCTTTTTTTTCTCTTTTGGCATTATAAATAATTGACAAATTATTATGAAAAAGGGAACAATTAAGTAACATTTGAAAAAGGAACTTAGAGACAAATTAGCAAAATTGATGTTTAAATATGACAAAAATTTCAATTTGTCAAAGTAAACTAGACTGTAAACTAAAAATAAAGCAGAGGATGAATCAAAAGCACCGGTTAAAAAAGCCAAAACAGTTCCTGAATTGTTTGGAAATAAATTGGCTAGCTGGTATGAACTTATAAATACAAAAGGGCCACCAAGAGCTAACAATGAATACCCAATTAAAAACGGATCAAAAAAATACAAGTTTTGAAAAAAAGTCGAGCTATTATAAATGAAGATTAATGAGCCCAAAGAGATTAATATCGAACCAATGACACCGGATATTCTTGAACCAAATTTATCAAGAATAATGCCAACAATTAGACTAATGGTATTTGTTAAAACTGCGGCTAATGTAAACATGAAATTTAAAGCTAGATCTTGCTCATTGCATAGAGTAGTGGAACTATCATTATTGTTACCATTGTTATCATTATTATTTTTGTCACCAGCTGTAAAGTCTGAAAATGCAAAATTATCATGAGGAAGAATATTCACTGAGCATCTATTCTCATAAACCCCTTGAGCTATCAATATTGGTTTTAAAGCAGCAAAGCCAAATACTGGACCAGCAGCAAACAAGCACCACAATAGCGCACAAAATAATTGGAGATACTTTACTTCGATTTTGAAGTTTGCAAACAAACTGTTGTTGGGTATTACAGTCATCTTTGGATGCTAGAAGAAAGAACAGAAAAAACAGAAACAATCCTGAAGAAAAAAAAGCAGCAAGAGATAAAAGAAGCAGAAATTGAGTTCAGCAGATGCTCCAGTTGACATTGAAACCTAAAAAACGAAAGAAAGACTGGACAGGAGTGCCGGAAGTCCTCAGCACGTGGCACCTTTAACCGGTAGGCCTAAGAGATGACTGACCGGTGCTTCTGCGCAGATCTCAGCACAGCACAGAGTTCATGTTCACGGAAACCAGGCATTCTTCCGAACACGACTGCGAATAACTGCAAAGTTCCGTCTCGAACCGGAGCTGTCCGTGGTGGGACAATTGCAGAAACAGGCTGTGGCGAGTGCTGCTGGAGCTGTTCTGTTGGCCTGCAAAGACAGTGTGTGTTTCCTCTTGGTTTTGTCTCGTTTCTGGTTCTTTTTATGTCTCTGGAGATAGTTTTGAAGATGCTTTCACAAAGTGGTTCTCGTACATTGTAAATACAGTGCTTGAATTTGATCTTTAAGTGCCTATTTTCGCTTACCTGAGGCTGAGCATCTAACGGTTGAGTTGTTAGAATTTTTGAGATAACACTGAAGAAACGTGTAAGAGTCTTTTAAATTTTGCTCGAGATATACTCATACTCGAGATATAATTCAAATCTACTTAAAATCTCAATTATGAACTTTCAAGAAGCTGAGGATTTAGATGGTGTCAGATTTTCCTGGAATACTTTTCCCACAAACACTTTTGATGCATCAAACTTGGTGCTACCAATTGGCTCGCTATATACTCCATTATTTAAAAAAAAGGACTTGAACATAATTGATAATCAAAATCCTATTGTGTGCTCTAATTCAAATTGTCAGTCAATTTTAAATAAATATACGCATTTTGACCATAATTCTTTGTCCTGGATATGTTCCATTTGTTTATCAAGAAATTTTCTTCCCAAAAATTATTTCGCTAATTCAAGTGCTGATAACAACAACATTAACCTAAATGATTTTGACCAAATTTTAACTAGCTCAACTATTGAATACAAGTTGCCCAACAAAACTTCAAAATTTCCGTCAAATATCTATTTATTTGCTATTGATTTAGCTTTAAACGCTGATCAAAATGATTTAGAAGAATTTGAATCATTGAAATCTTCAATTTTAAGCTCAATAAACTACTTATCTGAAGATTCAATTATCGGTTTAATCACTTTTGGTAAAAATATTAATATTTATCAATTATCCGATTTGAATATTATTAAAAATTTCTCTTTTAATGGTGATAAATTTTATTCAAAATCTCAAATTCAAGAAAAATTGGGTATTCTACCTGAAGATTTAAGATCACATAGTAAAAAATATAATATTGGCTCAAACTATTTTCAAAAAATTTCAACTTATAATTTTGTCTTTGAAAAAATTATTAATAACTTAAAATTAGATGTTTGGCCGATTAAAAAAAATGAAAGAAAATTAAGATCAACCGGTAATTGTCTAAATATAATTAAAAATTTATTGATCAGTTGTTTTCCACAAACAAACGTTCAAATTTTATTGTTTTTATCGGGTCCTGCAGATTATGGATTAGGAAAAATAACAACACCTAATAGAAAGGATACCTTACGTTCAAATAATGATATTATTAATGGAAATAAAAATTTCCATAAAGAATCAAAAACTTTTTATAATAACATAGCAAAGGAAATTGCTTATCAAGGTTATACTTTAAACTTATTTATCGGTTCATATGATCAAATTGGACTATTTGAAATGTCAAAATTATTAAATTTAACTAGTGGTTCATGCATATTTTCGGATTCGTTTAAAACATCTATTTTTAAAAATTCTTTAATCAAATTCTTTGAATCTCATAGTTTAATTAATAATAATAATAATGATAATGATAATGATAATGATATTGATATTGATAATAACAATAATGAAATCACAAATATTGGGTTTAATGGATCTTTGCAAATTAAAACAAGTGTACCTTTAAAGATTAACGGGCTAATTGGAAATGCAATTTCTCTTAATTCTATGGAAAATTCAAACCCCAATTTGAGAGTTGATTTAAGTAAAAAAAAAAATTTTTCAAATTCTAATATAAGTGATTTAGAAATTGGAATCGGTAAGACTAATTCATGGAAGTTGTGCAATGTTTCTTCATCATCAACATATGCAATTTATTTTGAAATTAATAAAGATGTTGAAGATGGTAAATATAATCAGCATGAAAATATTGAGACCCAAACTCGAACTCAGGCTCTGACTCAGACTCGAACCCAAATGGTTTATATTCAATATACATTCCATTATCAACATTTAGATGGGCAGTATAGATTGAGAGTAACAACTATCCAAAGACCAATTTATAAATTATCCACATATAAAAATTTTTTTCTTGAAAATTTTGATGAAGAAGCAGCGGTTATTTTAATATCCAGGTTAATTTCTTTTAAAAAATTCAACTCAAAGAATAATGATTTTGAAAAAAATGAAAATGGAATCAAGTATATTGATGAAATGCTAATTGATCTAATTAGAAAGTTCAATTTCATTGATATTAATACAAATACCTTGCTTTTGCCAGGAACATTTTTAAGTTTTCCAGGATTTACTTACAATTTAAGAAGATCTTTTTTATTAAATTCTTTCAACTATTCACCAGATGAATTGACCTATTATAATCATTTATTATTAAGTGAGAATGTGGATAATTCATTAGTCATGATTCAACCGGTCTTGCTCTCATATGGACAAGATACACTTGATAAAGATCAAAACAATTTTGACAATATTAAAACCGAGGCAGTGTTATTGGATTCATTGTCAATAAAATCCAATCGGATTTTATTTTTGGATACGTTTTTTGAAATTTTGGTGTTTCATGGAGCGAACATTGCAGCATTAAATAGCTATTTACAAAGAGAACCAGATAAGTTTTTAGAAAAATATGGAAATCAATTTAAAGAAAACTTTGATAAGTTTTTAAAGTCGCCAAATGAAGATATCAAAGACATTTTAGTAGAAAGATTTCCATTACCAAGATTTATTTCATGCAAAGAAGGGGATTCACAATCAAGATTTCTCATCTCAAAATTGAGTCCCACTAACGCCTACAAGGACGGTGGGTTCAGAGGTGAAGAGGTTCATCTATTGACAGACGATTTGAGTTTACAGAGCTATTTTGCGATTTTAGTGGAAAAAGCACTCACTAACGATAGTAAAAAATCATAAACAATAAGGCAAAGAAAAGCGCAAAACGGGCTTCTGTGTTGTCCATAAGCTTTTCCTTTTGTAGCCTTCTTCAGCGTAGACAATAAACAATATTAGTAAGACGAAGTGGTTGCTAGCAAAATTCAATATCAAACCCAAACCTTTACAGAAGATAAGAATAAACAAATTATTTTATTGTGATAAAAGTTTGAAAAAACTGACACGGACAGGAATTGAACCTGCAGCCCTTCGATCGCTGCTCAGAGAACTGGAGTCGAAAGCTCTACCATTGAGCCACCGCATCAACAATTAGTAAGAATTTATATGAAATAGAATATCAGAGGTAGCAATATATTTTTTTTGGAGATACAATAATGAATTTTTATTATTACTGCAATAATTTAATTATCTCCGGGAACTGCAACAGAATAATATGTAATTGCACAAGCACAATTGGCCTGTCAATTTTAAACAAGAAACCCATGCGTTGCCAAATGAGGAAAAATTAAAATGGTAATATAGAAATAAAGTTTAATCTATAATTATATTATTGTGAAACTCAAAATCGATGATTAACAGCATATTTTATTTTTGGATTTCATACAATTTTTGCAAGTTAATATGACTTTTGCATCATAGAGAAGTCGATTTGCAATAAAACTAACCTACTCAGAACCCTTTTTTTTTAATTTAACATGTTGGTTGAGATGCTTTGATTCTTTGAAGATTTGGATGTTTTGGCCAATTATTTGAATCGAGTTATTCGATCGGCCCAACCCATTTCTCTTTATGCTTTGTCTGCTTTGACAAAAATAGATTTAAAAACCCACTATATTATTATCGTATTTGTACATTCAACTCACTTTCTATAATAATTTAAGCTATATGATTTGGGACTGTTCTTAAAGGACTAATTCCGTATACTCCAATTGGGATAATTCCTATTATTATACATTAATATGTCATTTTTATGGCATTAATCAATTCACAAATCATTTAAGGTAATTCCTATACTTGAATTAATATTATAAATAAGATATTTTTAAATTGTTTCAACCAAAATAAAAAGATTAGCAAAATAAACCCCTTACCTTTGTAATTCATATAAAAGTTCAATATATTTGCATGTAGCTCTTTTTATCCATTTTTTTAAATTAACTTCACTCGCTTAATCATATCAATTATCAAAAAATATTGACGCTTAATAAAATTAAATTTCTTTGAAAAATGAAATTTTATTTCACCTTCATAGGTCTATCATTTATCCCTATAGGCCTATCTCAACCAATCCCTTTGAATCCTAGACAAATTGCAACCACTACAGATGATTTGCAGCCAACAAACGTTCCAGTAGATGTTAATATTTTGGGACCAACCGAACCATCGGAACCAGTTGATGTCCCAACAGACGAAGTAATTGAGGAACCAACCGGAGAACCCACTGGAGAACCAACAGATGAACCAACTGGAGAACCAACTGATGAACCAACAGATGAACCAACTGGAGAACCAACTGGAGAACCAACTGATGAACCAACAGATGAACCAACTGGAGAACCAACTGGAGAACCAACAGATGAACCAACAGATGAACCCACAGATGAACCAACTGGAGAACCAACTGGAGAACCAACAGATGAACCAACAGATGAACCCACAGATGAACCAACAGATGAACCAACAGATGAACCTACTGATGAACCAACTGGAGAACCAACTGGAGAACCAACAGATGAACCAACAGATGAACCCACAGATGAACCAACTGGAGAACCAACTGATGAACCAACAGATGAACCAACTGGAGAACCTACTGATGAACCAACAGATGAACCNACAGATGAACCAACAGATGAACCCACAGATGAACCAACAGATGAACCAACAGATGAACCAACAGATGAACCTACTGATGAACCAACAGATGAACCAACAGATGAACCAACAGATGAACCAACAGATGAACCAACAGATGAACCAACAGATGAACCAACAGATGAACCAACAGATGAACCAACTGGAGAACCTACTGATGAACCAACTGGAGAACCTACTGATGAACCAACAGATGAACCAACAGATGAACC